>NW_028116646.1:0-33828 GCF_964273445.1 Streptopelia decaocto | reverse complement strand
GATTTGAAAAGTTTCAATGGGAATGGGAAGAATCGGGGCAAAAATTGGAAAATTTTTAAGGGACTTTGAAAAAATTTCAACTGGAATTTTAGCCATTTTTTGACGTGAAATTGTAAACATGTTGAAGTGGTTTGGAAAATTCTAGAGAGAATTTTAAAAGCTTCAAGAGAATTTCAACAATTTTGAGAGGGATTTGAAAAGTTTCAATGGGAATGGGAAGAATTGGGACAAAAATTGGAAAATTTTTAAGGGACTTTGAAAAATTTCAACTGGAATTTTAGCCATTTTTTGACGTGAAATTGTAAACATGTTGAAGTGGTTTGAAAATTCTAGAGAGAATTTTAAAACCTTCAACAGAATTTCAACAATTTTGAGAGGGATTTGAAAAGTTTCAATGGGAATGGGAAGAATTGGGACAAAAATTGGAAAATTTTTAAGGGACTTTGAAAAAATTTCAACTGGAATTTTAGCCATTTTTTGACGTGAAATTGTAAACATGTGGACATGGATTTTGAAAATTCTAGAGAGAATTTTAAAAGCTTCAAGAGAATTTCAACAATTTTGAGAGGATTTGAAAAGTTTCAATGGAATGGGAAGAATTGGGGCAAAAATTGGAAAATTTTTCAGAGACTTTGAAAAATTTCAACTGGCATTTTAGCCATTTTTGACGTGAAATTGTAAACATGTGGACATGGATTTTGAAAATTCTAGAGAGAATTTAAAAGCTTCAACAGAATTTCAACAATTTGAGAGGGATTTGAAAAGTTTCAATGGGAATGGGAAGAATTGGGACAAAAATTGGAAAATTTTTAAGGGACTTTGAAAAAATTTCAACTGGAATTTTAGCCATTTTTTGACGTGAAATTGTAAACATGATGAAGTGGATTTTGAAAATTCTAGAGAGAATTTTAAAAGCTTCACAGAATTTCAACAATTTGAGAGGGATTTGAAAAGTTTCAATGGAATGGGAAGAATTGGGGCAAAATTGGAAAATTTTTAAGGGACTTTGAAAAAATTTCAACTGGAATTTTAGCCATTTTTGACGTGAAATTGTAAACATGTGGACATGGATTTGAAAATTCTAGAGAGAATTTTAAAAGCTTCAACAGAATTTCAACAATTTTGAGAGGGATTTGAAAAGTTCAATGGGAATGGGAAGAATTGGGACAAAAATTTGAAAATTAAGGGACTTTGAAAAAATTTCAACTGGAATTTTAGCCATTTTTTGACGTGAAATTGTAAACATGTGGCCATGGATTTTGAAAATTCTAGAGAGAATTTTAAAAGCTTCAAGAGAATTTCAACAATTTTGAGAGGGATTTGAAAAGTTTCAATGGGAATGGGAAGAATTGGGACAAAAATTGGAAAATTTTTAAGGGACTTTGAAAAATTTCAACTGGAATTTTAGCAATTTTTTGACGTGAAATTGTAAACATGATGAAGTGGATTTTGAAAATTCTAGAGAGAATTTTAAAAGCTTCAACAGAATTTCCACAATTTTGAGAGGGATTTGAAAAGTTTCAATGGGAATGGGAAGAATTGGGACAAAAATTGGAAAATTTTTAAGGGACTTTGAAAAAATTTCAACTGGCATTTTAGCCATTTTTTGATGTGAAATTGTAAACATGTGGACATGGATTTTGAAAATTCTAGAGAGAATTTTAAAAGCTTCAAGAGAATTTCCACAATTTTGAGAGGGATTTGAAAAGTTTCAATGGGAATGGGAAGAATTGGGACAAAAATTGGAAAATTTTTAAGGGACTTTGAAAAAATTTCAACTGGAATTTTAGCCATTTTTTGACGTGAAATTGTAAACATGTGGACATGGATTTTGAAAATTCTAGAGAGAATTTTAAAAGCTTCAACAGAATTTCAACAATTTTGAGAGGGATTTGAAAAGTTTCAATGGGAATGGGAAGAATTGGGACAAAAATTGGAAAATTTTTAAGGGACTTTGAAAAAATTTCAACTGGAATTTTAGCCATTTTTTGACGTGAAATTGTAAACATGTTGAAGTGGTTTGGAAAATTCTAGAGAGAATTTTAAAAGCTTCAAGAGAATTTCAACAATTTTGAGAGGGATTTGAAAAGTTTCAATGGGACTGGGAAGAATTGGGACAAAAATTGGAAAATTTTTAAGGGACTTTGAAAAAATTTCAACTGGAATTTTAGCCATTTTTTGACGTGAAATTGTAAACATGTGGACATGGATTTTGAAAATTCTAGAGAGAATTTTAAGAGCTTCAAGAGAATTTCCACAATTTTGAGAGGGATTTGAAAAGTTTCAATGGGAATGGGAAGAATTGGGACAAAAATTGGAAAATTTTTAAGGGACTTTGAAAAAATTTCAACTGGAATTTTAGCCATTTTTTGACGTGAAATTGTAAACATGTGGACATGGATTTTGAAAATTCTAGAGAGAATTTTAAAAGCTTCAAGAGAATTTCAACAATTTTGAGAGGGATTTGAAAAGTTTCAATGGGAATGGGAAGAATTGGGGCAAAAATTGGAAAATTTTTCAGAGACTTTGAAAAAATTTCAACTGGCATTTTAGCCATTTTTTGACGTGAAATTGTAAACATGTGGACATGGATTTTGAAAATTCTAGAGAGAATTTTTAAAGCTTCAACAGAATTTCAACAATTTTGAGAGGGATTTGAAAAGTTTCAATGGGAATGGGAAGAATTGGGACAAAAATTGGAAAATTTTTAAGGGACTTTGAAAAAATTGCAACTGGAATTTTAGCCATTTTTTGACGTGAAATTGTAAACATGTGGACATGGATTTTGAAAATTCTAGAGAGAATTTTAAAAGCTTCAACAGAATTTCCACAATTTTGAGAGGGATTTGAAAAGTTTCAATGGGACTGGGAAGAATTGGGACAAAAATTGGAAAATTTTTAAGGGACTTTGAAAAAATTTCAACTGGAATTTTAGCCATTTTTTGACGTGAAATTGTAAACATGTGGACATGGATTTTGAAAATTCTAGAGAGAATTTTAAAAGCTTCAAGAGAATTTCCACAATTTTTAGAGGGATTTGAAAAGTTTCAATGGGAATGGGAAGAATTGGGACAAAAATTGGAAAATTTTTAAGGGACTTTGAAAAAATTTCAACTGGCATTTTAGCCATTTTTTGATGTGAAATTGTAAACATGTGGACATGGATTTTGAAAATTCTAGAGAGAATTTTAAAAGCTTCAAGAGAATTTCCACAATTTTGAGAGGGATTTGAAAAGTTTCAATGGGAATGGGAAGAATTGGGACAAAAATTGGAAAATTTTTAAGGGACTTTGAAAAAATTTCAACTGGAATTTTAGCCATTTTTTGACGTGAAATTGTAAACATGTGGACATGGATTTTGAAAATTCTAGAGAGAATTTTAAAAGCTTCAACAGAATTTCAACAATTTTGAGAGGGATTTGAAAAGTTTCAATGGGAATGGGAAGAATTGGGACAAAAATTGGAAAATTTTTAAGGGACTTTGAAAAAATTTCAACTGGAATTTTAGCCATTTTTTGACGTGAAATTGTAAACATGTTGAAGTGGTTTGGAAAATTCTAGAGAGAATTTTAAAAGCTTCAAGAGAATTTCAACAATTTTGAGAGGGATTTGAAAAGTTTCAATGGGACTGGGAAGAATTGGGACAAAAATTGGAAAATTTTTAAGGGACTTTGAAAAAATTTCAACTGGAATTTTAGCCATTTTTTGACGTGAAATTGTAAACATGTGGACATGGATTTTGAAAATTCTAGAGAGAATTTTAAGAGCTTCAAGAGAATTTCCACAATTTTGAGAGGGATTTGAAAAGTTTCAATGGGAATGGGAAGAATTGGGACAAAAATTGGAAAATTTTTAAGGGACTTTGAAAAAATTTCAACTGGAATTTTAGCCATTTTTTGACGTGAAATTGTAAACATGTGGACATGGATTTTGAAAATTCTAGAGAGAATTTTAAAAGCTTCAAGAGAATTTCAACAATTTTGAGAGGGATTTGAAAAGTTTCAATGGGAATGGGAAGAATTGGGGCAAAAATTGGAAAATTTTTCAGAGACTTTGAAAAAATTTCAACTGGCATTTTAGCCATTTTTTGACGTGAAATTGTAAACATGATGAAGTGGATTTTGAAAATTCTAGAGAGAATTTTAAAAGCTTCAACAGAATTTCAACAATTTTGGGAGGGATTTGAAAAGTTTCAATGGGAATGGGAAGAATTGGGACAAAAATTGGAAATTTTTTAAGGGACTTTGAAAAATTTTCAACTGGAATTTTAGCCATTTTTTGACGTGAAATTGTAAACATGTGGCCATGGATTTTGAAAATTCTAGAGAGAATTTTAAAAGCTTCAAGAGAATTTCAACAATTTTGAGAGGGATTTGAAAAGTTTCAATGGGAATGGGAAGAATTGGGACAAAAATTGGAAAATTTTTAAGGGACTTTGAAAAAATTTCAACTGGAATTTTAGCCATTTTTTGACATGAAATTGTAAACATGTGGACATGGATTTTGAAAATTCTAGAGAGAATTTTAAAAGCTTCAACAGAATTTCAACAATTTTGAGAGGGATTTGAAAAGTTTCAATGGGAATGGGAAGAATTGGGACAAAAATTGGAAAATTTTTAAGGGACTTTGAAAAAATTTCAGCTGGAATTTTAGCCATTTTTTGACGTGAAATTGTAAACATGTTGAAGTGGTTTGGAAAATTCTAGAGAGAATTTTAAAAGCTTCAAGAGAATTTCAACAATTTTGAGAGGGATTTGAAAAGTTTCAATGGGAATGGGAAGAATTGGGACAAAAATTGGAAAATTTTTAAGGGACTTTGAAAAAATTTCAACTGGAATTTTAGCCATTTTTTGACGTGAAATTGTAAACATGTGGACATGGATTTTGAAAATTCTAGAGAGAATTTTAAAAGCTTCAACAGAATTTCCACAATTTTGAGAGGGATTTGAAAAGTTTCAATGGGAATGGGAAGAATTGGGACAAAAATTGGAAAATTTTTAAGGGACTTTGAAAAAATTTCAACTGGAATTTTAGCCATTTTTTGACGTGAAATTGTAAACATGTGGACATGGATTTTGAAAATTCTAGAGAGAATTTTAAAAGCTTCAACAGAATTTCAACAATTTTGAGAGGGATTTGAAAAGTTTCAATGGGAATGTGAAGAATTGGGACAAAAATTGGAAAATTTTTCAGGGACTTTGAAAAAATTTCAACTGGAATTTTAGCCATTTTTTGACGTGAAATTGTAAACATGTTGAAGTGGATTTTGAAAATTCTAGAGAGAATTTTAAAAGCTTCAACAGAATTTCAACAATTTTGAGAGGGATTTGAAAAGTTTCAATGGGAATGGGAAGAATTGGGACAAAAGTTGGAAAATTTTTCAGAGACTTTGAAAAAATTTCAACTGGAATTTTAGCCATTTTTTGACGTGAAATTGTAAACATGTGGCCATGGATTTTGAAAATTCTAGAGAGAATTTTAAAAGCTTCAACAGAATTTCCACAATTTTGAGAGGGATTTGAAAAGTTTCAATGGGAATGGGAAGAATTGGGACAAAAATTGGAAAATTTTTAAGGGACTTTGAAAAAATTTCAACTGGAATTTTAGCCATTTTTTGACGTGAAATTGTAAACATGTGGACATGGATTTTGAAAATTCTAGAGAGAATTTTAAAAGCTTCAACAGAATTTCAACAATTTTGAGAGGGATTTGAAAAGTTTCAATGGGAATGGGAAGAATTGGGACAAAAATTGGAAAATTTTTAAGGGACTTTGAAAAAATTTCAACTGGAATTTTAGCCATTTTTTGACGTGAAATTGTAAACATGTGGACATGGATTTTGAAAATTCTAGAGAGAATTTTAAAAGCTTCAAGAGAATTTCAACAATTTTGAGAGGGATTTGAAAAGTTTCAATGGGAATGGGAAGAATTGGGACAAAAATTGGAAAATTTTTAAGGGACTTTGAAAAAATTTCAACTGGAATTTTAGCCATTTTTTGACGTGAAATTGTAAACATGTGGACATGGATTTTGAAAATTCTAGAGAGAATTTTAAAAGCTTCAAGAGAATTTCAACAATTTTGAGAGGGATTTGAAAAGTTTCAATGGGAATGGGAAGAATTGGGACAAAAATTGGAAAATTTTTAAGGGACTTTGAAAAAATTTCAACTGGAATTTTAGCCATTTTTTGACGTGAAATTGTAAACATGTGGACATGGATTTTGAAAATTCTAGAGAGAATTTTAAAAGCTTCAACAGAATTTCAACAATTTTGAGAGGGATTTGAAAAGTTTCAATGGGAATGGGAAGAATTGGGACAAAAATTGGAAATTTTTTAAGGGACTTTGAAAAAATTTCAACTGGAATTTTAGCAATTTTTTGACGTGAAATTGTAAACATGATGAAGTGGATTTTGAAAATTCTAGTGAGAATTTTAAAAGCTTCAACAGAATTTCAACAATTTTGGGAGGGATTTGAAAAGTTTCAATGGGAATGGGAAGAATTGGGACAAAAATTGGAAAATTTTTAAGGGACTTTGAAAAAATTTCAACTGGAATTTTAGCCATTTTTTGACGTGAAATTGTAAACATGTGGACATGGATTTTGAAAATTCTAGAGAGAATTTTAAAAGCTTCAAGAGAATTTCAACAATTTTGAGAGGGATTTGAAAAGTTTCAATGGGAATGGGAAGAATCGGGGCAAAAATTGGAAAATTTTTAAGGGACTTTGAAAAAATTTCAACTGGAATTTTAGCCATTTTTTGACGTGAAATTGTAAACATGTGGCCATGGATTTTGAAAATTCTAGAGAGAATTTTAAAAGCTTCAACAGAATTTCAACAATTTTGAGAGGGATTTGAAAAGTTTCAATGGGAATGGGAAGAATTGGGACAAAAATTGGAAAATTTTAAGGGACTTTGAAAAAATTTCAGCTGGAATTTTAGCCATTTTTTGACGTGAAATTATAAACATGTGGACATGGATTTTGAAAATTCTAGAGAGAATTTTAAAAGCTTCAAGAGAATTTCAACAATTTTGAGAGGGATTTGAAAAGTTTCAATGGGAATGGGAAGAATTGGGACAAAAATTGGAAAATTTTTAAGGGACTTTGAAAAAATTTCAACTGGAATTTTAGCAATTTTTTGACGTGAAATTGTAAACATGATGAAGTGGATTTTGAAAATTCTAGAGAGAATTTTAAAAGCTTCAACAGAATTTCAACAATTTTGAGAAGGATTTGAAAAGTTTCAATGGGAATGGGAAGAATTGGGACAAAAATTGGAAAATTTTTAAGGGACTTTGAAAAAATTTCAACTGGAATTTTAGCCATTTTTTGACGTGAAATTGTAAACATGATGAAGTGGATTTTGAAAATTCTAGAGAGAATTTTAAAAGCTTCAACAGAATTTCCACAATTTTGAGAGGGATTTGAAAAGTTTCAATGGGAATGGGAAGAATTGGGACAAAAATTGGAAAATTTTTAAGGGACTTTGAAAAAATTTCAACTGGAATTTTAGCCATTTTTTGACGTGAAATTGTAAACATGTGGACATGGATTTTGAAAATTCTAGAGAGAATTTTAAAAGCTTCAACAGAATTTCAACAATTTTGAGAGGGATTTGAAAAGTTTCAATGGGAATGGGAAGAATTGGGACAAAAATTGGAAAATTTTTCAGGGACTTTGAAAAAATTTCAACTGGAATTTTAGCAATTTTTTGACATGAAATTGTAAACATGTGGACATGGATTTTGAAAATTCTAGAGAGAATTTTAAAAGCTTCAAGAGAATTTCCACAATTTTGAGAGGGATTTGAAAAGTTTCAATGGGAATGGGAAGAATTGGGACAAAAATTGGAAAATTTTTCAGGGACTTTGAAAAAATTTCAACTGGAATTTTAGCAATTTTTTGACGTGAAATTGTAAACATGATGAAGTGGATTTTGAAAATTCTAGAGAGAATTTTAAAAGCTTCAACAGAATTTCCACAATTTTGAGAGGGATTTGAAAAGTTTCAATGGGAATGGGAAGAATTGGGACAAAAATTGGAAAATTTTTAAGGGACTTTGAAAAAATTTCAACTGGAATTTTAGCCATTTTTTGACGTGAAATTGTAAACATGTGGACATGGATTTTGAAAATTCTAGAGAGAATTTTAAAAGCTTCAACAGAATTTCAACAATTTTGAGAGGGATTTGAAAAGTTTCAATGGGAATGGGAAGAATTGGGACAAAAATTGGAAATTTTTTAAGGGACTTTGAAAAAATTTCAACTGGAATTTTAGCCATTTTTTGACGTGAAATTGTAAACATGTGGACATGGATTTTGAAAATTCTAGAGAGAATTTTAAAAGCTTCAAGAGAATTTCAACAATTTTGAGAGGGATTTGAAAAGTTTCAATGGGAATGGGAAGAATTGGGACAAAAATTGGAAAATTTTTAAGGGACTTTGAAAAAATTTCAACTGGAATTTTAGCAATTTTTTGACGTGAAATTGTAAACATGATGAAGTGGATTTTGAAAATTCTAGAGAGAATTTTAAAAGCTTCAACAGAATTTCAACAATTTTGGGAGGGATTTGAAAAGTTTCAATGGGAATGGGAAGAATTGGGACAAAAATTGGAAATTTTTTAAGGGACTTTGAAAAAATTTCAACTGGAATTTTAGCCATTTTTTGACGTGAAATTGTAAACATGTGGACATGGATTTTGAAAATTCTAGAGAGAATTTTAAAAGCTTCAACAGAATTTCCACAATTTTGAGAGGGATTTGAAAAGTTTCAATGGGAATGGGAAGAATCGGGGCAAAAATTGGAAAATTTTTAAGGGACTTTGAAAAAATTTCAACTGGAATTTTAGCCATTTTTTGACGTGAAATTGTAAACATGTGGCCATGGATTTTGAAAATTCTAGAGAGAATTTTAAAAGCTTCAAGAGAATTTCAACAATTTTGAGAGGGATTTGAAAAGTTTCAATGGGAATGGGAAGAATTGGGACAAAAATTGGAAAATTTTAAGGGACTTTGAAAAAATTTCAGCTGGAATTTTAGCCATTTTTTGACGTGAAATTATAAACATGTGGACATGGATTTTGAAAATTCTAGAGAGAATTTTAAAAGCTTCAACAGAATTTCAACAATTTTGAGAGGGATTTGAAAAGTTTCAATGGGAATGGGAAGAATTGGGACAAAAATTGGAAAATTTTTAAGGGACTTTGAAAAAATTGCAACTGGAATTTTAGCAATTTTTTGACGTGAAATTGTAAACATGATGAAGTGGATTTTGAAAATTCTAGAGAGAATTTTAAAAGCTTCAACAGAATTTCAACAATTTTGGGAGGGATTTGAAAAGTTTCAATGGGAATGGGAAGAATTGGGACAAAAATTGGAAATTTTTTAAGGGACTTTGAAAAAATTTCAACTGGAATTTTAGCCATTTTTTGACGTGAAATTGTAAACATGTGGACATGGATTTTGAAAATTCTAGAGAGAATTTTAAAAGCTTCAACAGAATTTCCACAATTTTGAGAGGGATTTGAAAAGTTTCAATGGGAATGGGAAGAATTGGGACAAAAATTGGAAAATTTTTAAGGGACTTTGAAAAAATTTCAACTGGAATTTTAGCCATTTTTTGACGTGAAATTGTAAACATGTGGACATGGATTTTGAAAATTCTAGAGAGAATTTTAAAAGCTTCAACAGAATTTCAACAATTTTGAGAGGGATTTGAAAAGTTTCAATGGGAATGGGAAGAATTGGGACAAAAATTGGAAATTTTTTAAGGGACTTTGAAAAAATTTCAACTGGAATTTTAGCCATTTTTTGATGTGAAATTGTAAACATGTGGACATGGATTTTGAAAATTCTAGAGAGAATTTTAAAAGCTTCAAGAGAATTTCAACAATTTTGAGAGGGATTTGAAAAGTTTCAATGGGAATGGGAAGAATTGGGACAAAAATTGGAAAATTTTTAAGGGACTTTGAAAAAATTTCAACTGGAATTTTAGCAATTTTTTGACGTGAAATTGTAAACATGTGGACATGGATTTTGAAAATTCTAGAGAGAATTTTAAAAGCTTCAACAGAATTTCACCAATTTTGAGAGGGATTTGAAAAGTTTCAATGGGAATGGGAAGAATTGGGACAAAAATTGGAAAATTTTTAAGGGACTTTGAAAAAATTTCAACTGGAATTTTAGCAATTTTTTGACGTGAAATTGTAAACATGATGAAGTGGATTTTGAAAATTCTAGAGAGAATTTTAAAAGCTTCAACAGAATTTCAACAATTTTGGGAGGGATTTGAAAAGTTTCAATGGGAATGGGAAGAATTGGGACAAAAATTGGAAATTTTTTAAGGGACTTTGAAAAAATTTCAACTGGAATTTTAGCCATTTTTTGACGTGAAATTGTAAACATGTGGACATGGATTTTGAAAATTCTAGAGAGAATTTTAAAAGCTTCAAGAGAATTTCAACAATTTTGAGAGGGATTTGAAAAGTTTCAATGGGAATGGGAAGAATTGGGACAAAAATTGGAAAATTTTTAAGGGACTTTGAAAAAATTGCAACTGGAATTTTAGCCATTTTTTGACGTGAAATTGTAAACATGTGGACATGGATTTTGAAAATTCTAGAGAGAATTTTAAAAGCTTCAAGAGAATTTCCACAATTTTGAGAGGGATTTGAAAAGTTTCAATGGGAATGGGAAGAATTGGGACAAAAATTGGAAAATTTTTAAGGGACTTTGAAAAAATTTCAGCTGGAATTTTAGCCATTTTTTGACGTGAAATTGTAAACATGTGGACATGGATTTTGAAAATTCTAGAGAGAATTTTAAAAGCTTCAACAGAATTTCAACAATTTTGGGAGGGATTTGAAAAGTTTCAATGGGAATGGGAAGAATTGGGACAAAAATTGGAAAATTTTTAAGGGACTTTGAAAAAATTTCAACTGGAATTTTAGCAATTTTTTGACGTGAAATTGTAAACATGATGAAGTGGATTTTGAAAATTCTAGAGAGAATTTTAAAAGCTTCAACAGAATTTCAACAATTTTGGGAGGGATTTGAAAAGTTTCAATGGGAATGGGAAGAATTGGGACAAAAATTGGAAATTTTTTAAGGGACTTTGAAAAAATTTCAACTGGAATTTTAGCCATTTTTTGACGTGAAATTGTAAACATGTGGACATGGATTTTGAAAATTCTAGAGAGAATTTTAAAAGCTTCAACAGAATTTCCACAATTTTGAGAGGGATTTGAAAAGTTTCAATGGGAATGGGAAGAATCGGGGCAAAAATTGGAAAATTTTTAAGGGACTTTGAAAAAATTTCAACTGGAATTTTAGCCATTTTTTGACGTGAAATTGTAAACATGTGGCCATGGATTTTGAAAATTCTAGAGAGAATTTTAAAAGCTTCAAGAGAATTTCAACAATTTTGAGAGGGATTTGAAAAGTTTCAATGGGAATGGGAAGAATTGGGACAAAAATTGGAAAATTTTAAGGGACTTTGAAAAAATTTCAGCTGGAATTTTAGCCATTTTTTGACGTGAAATTATAAACATGTGGACATGGATTTTGAAAATTCTAGAGAGAATTTTAAAAGCTTCAACAGAATTTCAACAATTTTGAGAGGGATTTGAAAAGTTTCAATGGGAATGGGAAGAATTGGGACAAAAATTGGAAAATTTTTAAGGGACTTTGAAAAAATTGCAACTGGAATTTTAGCAATTTTTTGACGTGAAATTGTAAACATGATGAAGTGGATTTTGAAAATTCTAGAGAGAATTTTAAAAGCTTCAACAGAATTTCAACAATTTTGGGAGGGATTTGAAAAGTTTCAATGGGAATGGGAAGAATTGGGACAAAAATTGGAAATTTTTTAAGGGACTTTGAAAAAATTTCAACTGGAATTTTAGCCATTTTTTGACGTGAAATTGTAAACATGTGGACATGGATTTTGAAAATTCTAGAGAGAATTTTAAAAGCTTCAACAGAATTTCCACAATTTTGAGAGGGATTTGAAAAGTTTCAATGGGAATGGGAAGAATTGGGACAAAAATTGGAAAATTTTTAAGGGACTTTGAAAAAATTTCAACTGGAATTTTAGCCATTTTTTGACGTGAAATTGTAAACATGTGGACATGGATTTTGAAAATTCTAGAGAGAATTTTAAAAGCTTCAACAGAATTTCAACAATTTTGAGAGGGATTTGAAAAGTTTCAATGGGAATGGGAAGAATTGGGACAAAAATTGGAAATTTTTTAAGGGACTTTGAAAAAATTTCAACTGGAATTTTAGCCATTTTTTGATGTGAAATTGTAAACATGTGGACATGGATTTTGAAAATTCTAGAGAGAATTTTAAAAGCTTCAAGAGAATTTCAACAATTTTGAGAGGGATTTGAAAAGTTTCAATGGGAATGGGAAGAATTGGGACAAAAAATTGGAAAATTTTTAAGGGACTTTGAAAAAATTTCAACTGGAATTTTAGCAATTTTTTGACGTGAAATTGTAAACATGTGGACATGGATTTTGAAAATTCTAGAGAGAATTTTAAAAGCTTCAACAGAATTTCACCAATTTTGAGAGGGATTTGAAAAGTTTCAATGGGAATGGGAAGAATTGGGACAAAAATTGGAAAATTTTTAAGGGACTTTGAAAAAATTTCAACTGGAATTTTAGCAATTTTTTGACGTGAAATTGTAAACATGATGAAGTGGATTTTGAAAATTCTAGAGAGAATTTTAAAAGCTTCAACAGAATTTCAACAATTTTGGGAGGGATTTGAAAAGTTTCAATGGGAATGGGAAGAATTGGGACAAAAATTGGAAATTTTTTAAGGGACTTTGAAAAAATTTCAACTGGAATTTTAGCCATTTTTTGACGTGAAATTGTAAACATGTGGACATGGATTTTGAAAATTCTAGAGAGAATTTTAAAAGCTTCAAGAGAATTTCAACAATTTTGAGAGGGATTTGAAAAGTTTCAATGGGAATGGGAAGAATTGGGACAAAAATTGGAAAATTTTTAAGGGACTTTGAAAAAATTGCAACTGGAATTTTAGCCATTTTTTGACGTGAAATTGTAAACATGTGGACATGGATTTTGAAAATTCTAGAGAGAATTTTAAAAGCTTCAAGAGAATTTCCACAATTTGAGAGGGATTTGAAAAGTTTCAATGGGAATGGGAAGAATTGGGACAAAAATTGGAAAATTTTTAAGGGACTTTGAAAAAATTTCAGCTGGAATTTTAGCCATTTTTTGACGTGAAATTGTAAACATGTGGACATGGATTTTGAAAATTCTAGAGAGAATTTTAAAAGCTTCAACAGAATTTCAACAATTTTGGGAGGGATTTGAAAAGTTTCAATGGGAATGGGAAGAATTGGGACAAAAATTGGAAAATTTTTAAGGGACTTTGAAAAAATTTCAACTGGAATTTTAGCCATTTTTTGACGTGAAATTGTAAACATTTGGACATGGATTTTGAAAATTCTAGAGAGAATTTTAAAAGCTTCAAGAGAATTTCAACAATTTTGAGAGGGATTTGAAAAGTTTCAATGGGAATGGGAAGAATTGGGACAAAAATTGGAAAATTTTTAAGGGACTTTGAAAAAATTGCAACTGGAATTTTAGCCATTTTTTGACGTGAAATTGTAAACATGTGGACATGGATTTTGAAAATTCTAGAGAGAATTTTAAAAGCTTCAACAGAATTTCCACAATTTTGAGAGGGATTTGAAAAGTTTCAATGGGAATGGGAAGAATTGGGACAAAAATTGGAAAATTTTTAAGGGACTTTGAAAAAATTTCAGCTGGAATTTTAGCCATTTTTTGACGTGAAATTATAAACATGTGGACATGGATTTTGAAAATTCTAGAGAGAATTTTAAAAGCTTCAACAGAATTTCAACAATTTTGAGAGGGATTTGAAAAGTTTCAATGGGAATGGGAAGAATTGGGACAAAAATTGGAAAATTTTTAAGGGACTTTGAAAAAATTTCAACTGGAATTTTAGCCATTTTTTGACGTGAAATTGTAAACATGTGGACATGGATTTTGAAAATTCTAGAGAGAATTTTAAAAGCTTCAACAGAATTTCCACAATTTTGAGAGGGATTTGAAAAGTTTCAATGGGAATGGGAAGAATTGGGACAAAAATTGGAAAATTTTTAAGGGACTTTGAAAAAATTTCAACTGGAATTTTAGCCATTTTTTGACGTGAAATTGTAAACATGTGGGCATGGATTTTGAAAATTCTAGAGAGAATTTTAAAAGCTTCAACAGAATTTCAACAATTTTGAGAGGGATTTGAAAAGTTTCAATGGGAATGGGAAGAATTGGGACAAAAATTGGAAAATTTTTAAGGGACTTTGAAAAAATTTCAACTGGAATTTTAGCCATTTTTTGACGTGAAATTGTAAACATGTGGACATGGATTTTGAAAATTCTAGAGAGAATTTTAAAAGCTTCAACAGAATTTCAACAATTTTGAGAGGGATTTGAAAAGTTTCAATGGGAATGGGAAGAATTGGGACAAAAGTTGGAAAATTTTTCAGAGACTTTGAAAAAATTTCAACTGGAATTTTAGCCATTTTTTGACGTGAAATTGTAAACATGTGGCCATGGATTTTGAAAATTCTAGAGAGAATTTTAAAAGCTTCAACAGAATTTCCACAATTTTGAGAGGGATTTGAAAAGATTCAATGGGAATGGGAAGAATTGGGACAAAAATTGGAAAATTTTTAAGGGACTTTGAAAAAATTTCAACTGGAATTTTAGCCATTTTTGACGTGAAATTGTAAACATGTGGACATGGATTTTGAAAATTCTAGAGAGAATTTTAAAAGCTTCAACAGAATTTCAACAATTTTGAGAGGGATTTGAAAAGTTTCAATGGGAATGGGAAGAATTGGGACAAAAATTGGAAAATTTTTAAGGGACTTTGAAAAAATTTCAACTGGAATTTTAGCCATTTTTTGACGTGAAATTGTAAACATGTGGCCATGGATTTTGAAAATTCTAGAGAGAATTTTAAAAGCTTCAACAGAATTTCAACAATTTTGAGGGGATTTGAAAAGTTTCAATGGGAATGGGAAGAATTGGGACAAAAATTGGAAAATTTTTAAGGGACTTTGAAAAAATTTCAACTGGAATTTTAGCCATTTTTTGACGTGAAATTGTAAACATGTGGACATGGATTTTGAAAAATTCTAGAGAGAATTTTAAAAGCTTCAAGAGAATTTCCACAATTTTGAGAGGGATTTGAAAAGTTTCAATGGGAATGGGAAGAATTGGGACAAAAATTGGAAAATTTTTAAGGGACTTTGAAAAAATTGCAACTGGAATTTTAGCCATTTTTTGACGTGAAATTGTAAACATGTGGACATGGATTTTGAAAATTCTAGAGAGAATTTTAAAAGCTTCAACAGAATTTCAACAATTTTGGGAGGGATTTGAAAAGTTTTCAATGGGAATGGGAAGAATTGGGACAAAAATTGGAAAATTTTTAAGGGACTTTGAAAAAATTTCAACTGGAATTTTAGCCATTTTTTGACATGAAATTGTAAACATGTGGACATGGATTTTGAAAATTCTAGAGAGAATTTTAAAAGCTTCAACAGAATTTCAACAATTTTGAGAGGGATTTGAAAAGTTTCAATGGGAATGGGAAGAATTGGGACAAAAATTGGAAAATTTTTAATGGACTTTGAAAAAATTTCAACTGGAATTTTAGCCATTTTTTGACGTGAAATTCTAAACATGTGGACATGGATTTTGAAAATTCTAGAGAATTTTAAAAGCTTCAACAGAATTTCAACAATTTTGAGAGGGATTTGAAAAGTTTCAATGGGAATGGGAAGAATTGGGACAAAAATTGGAAAATTTTTAAGGGACTTTGAAAAAATTTCAACTGGAATTTTAGCAATTTTTTGACGTGAAATTGTAAACATGATGAAGTGGATTTTGAAAATTCTAGAGAGAATTTTAAAAGCTTCAACAGAATTTCCACAATTTTGAGAGGGATTTGAAAAGTTTCAATGGGAATGGGAAGAATTGGGACAAAAATTGGAAATTTTTAAGGGACTTTGAAAAAATTTCAACTGGAATTTTAGCCATTTTTTGACGTGAAATTGTAAACATGTGGACATGGATTTTGAAAATTCTAGAGAGAATTTTAAAAGCTTCAAGAGAATTTCAACAATTTTGAGAGGGATTTGAAAAGTTTCAATGGGAATGGGAAGAATCGGGGCAAAAATTGGAAAATTTTTAAGGGACTTTGAAAAAATTTCAACTGGAATTTTAGCCATTTTTTGACGTGAAATTGTAAACATGTTGAAGTGGATTTTGAAAATTCTAGAGAGAATTTTAAAAGCTTCAACAGAATTTCAAAAATTTTGAGAGGGATTTGAAAAGTTTCAATGGGAATGGGAAGAATTGGGACAAAAATTGGAAATTTTTTAAGGGACTTTGAAAAAATTTCAACTGGAATTTTAGCCATTTTTTGACGTGAAATTGTAAACATGTGGACATGGATTTTGAAAATTCTAGAGAGAATTTTAAAAGCTTCAACAGAATTTCCACAATTTTGAGAGGGATTTGAAAAGTTTCAATGGGAATGGGAAGAATTGGGACAAAAATTGGAAAATTTTTAAGGGACTTTGAAAAAATTTCAACTGGAATTTTAGCCATTTTTTGACGTGAAATTGTAAACATGTGGACATGGATTTTGAAAATTCTAGAGAGAATTTTAAAAGCTTCAACAGAATTTCCACAATTTTGAGAGGGATTTGAAAAGTTTCAATGGGAATGGGAAGAATTGGGACAAAAATTGGAAAATTTTAAGGGACTTTGAAAAAATTTCAGCTGGAATTTTAGCCATTTTTTGACGTGAAATTATAAATACGTGGACATGGATTTTGAAAATTCTAGAGAGAATTTTAAAAGCTTCAAGAGAATTTCCACAATTTTGAGAGGGATTTGAAAAGTTTCAATGGGAATGGGAAGAATTGGGACAAAAATTGGAAAATTTTTAAGGGACTTTGAAAAAATTTCAACTGGAATTTTAGCAATTTTTTGACGTGAAATTGTAAACATGATGAAGTGGATTTTGAAAATTCTAGAGAGAATTTTAAAAGCTTCAACAGAATTTCAACAATTTTGGGAGGGATTTGAAAAGTTTCAATGGGAATGGGAAGAATTGGGACAAAAATTGGAAATTTTTTAAGGGACTTTGAAAAAATTTCAACTGGAATTTTAGCCATTTTTTGACGTGAAATTGTAAACATGTGGACACGGATTTTGAAAATTCTAGAGAGAATTTTAAAAGCTTCAACAGAATTTCCACAATTTTGAGAGGGATTTGAAAAGTTTCAATGGGAATGGGAAGAATTGGGACAAAAATTGGAAAATTTTTCAGGGACTTTGAAAAAATTTCAACTGGAATTTTAGCCATTTTTTTATGTGAAATTGTAAACATGATGAAGTGGATTTTGAAAATTCTAGAGAGAATTTTAAAAGCTTCAACAGAATTTCCACAATTTTGAGAGGGATTTGAAAAGTTTCAATGGGAATGGGAAGAATTGGGACAAAAATTGGAAAATTTTTAAGGGACTTTGAAAAAATTTCAACTGGAATTTTAGCCATTTTTTGACGTGAAATTGTAAACATGTGGACATGGATTTTGAAAATTCTAGAGAGAATTTTAAAAGCTTCAAGAGAATTTCAACAATTTTGAGAGGGATTTGAAAAGTTTCAATGGGAATGGGAAGAATTGGGACAAAAATTGGAAAATTAAGGGACTTTGAAAAAATTTCAACTGGAATTTTAGCCATTTTTTGACGTGAAATTGTAAACATGTGGCCATGGATTTTGAAAATTCTAGAGAGAATTTTAAAAGCTTCAAGAGAATTTCAACAATTTTGAGAGGGATTTGAAAAGTTTCAATGGGAATGGGAAGAATTGGGACAAAAATTGGAAAATTTTTAAGGGACTTTGAAAAAATTTCAACTGGAATTTTAGCCATTTTTTGACGTGAAATTGTAAACATGTGGACATGGATTTTGAAAATTCTAGAGAGAATTTTAAAAGCTTCAACAGAATTTCAACAATTTTGGGAGGGATTTGAAAAGTTTCAATGGGAATGGGAAGAATTGGGACAAAAATTGGAAATTTTTTAAGGGACTTTGAAAAAATTTCAACTGGAATTTTAGCCATTTTTTGACGTGAAATTGTAAACATGTGGACATGGATTTTGAAAATTCTAGAGAGAATTTTAAAAGCTTCAACAGAATTTCCACAATTTTGAGAGGGATTTGAAAAGTTTCAATGGGAATGGGAAGAATTGGGACAAAAATTGGAAAATTTTTAAGGGACTTTGAAAAAATTTCAACTGGAATTTTAGCCATTTTTTGACGTGAAATTGTAAACATGTGGACATGGATTTTGAAAATTCTAGAGAGAATTTTAAAAGCTTCAACAGAATTTCCACAATTTTGAGAGGGATTTGAAAAGTTTCAATGGGAATGGGAAGAATTGGGACAAAAATTGGAAATTTTTTAAGGGACTTTGAAAAAATTTCAACTGGAATTTTAGCCATTTTTTGATGTGAAATTGTAAACATGTGGACATGGATTTTGAAAATTCTAGAGAGAATTTTAAAAGCTTCAAGAGAATTTCAACAATTTTGAGAGGGATTTGAAAAGTTTCAATGGGAATGGGAAGAATTGGGACAAAAATTGGAAAATTTTTAAGGGACTTTGAAAAAATTTCAACTGGAATTTTAGCAATTTTTTGACGTGAAATTGTAAACATGTGGACATGGATTTTGAAAATTCTAGAGAGAATTTTAAAAGCTTCAACAGAATTTCACCAATTTTGAGAGGGATTTGAAAAGTTTCAATGGGAATGGGAAGAATTGGGACAAAAATTGGAAAATTTTTAAGGGACTTTGAAAAAATTGCAACTGGAATTTTAGCAATTTTTTGACGTGAAATTGTAAACATGATGAAGTGGATTTTGAAAATTCTAGAGAGAATTTTAAAAGCTTCAACAGAATTTCAACAATTTTGGGAGGGATTTGAAAAGTTTCAATGGGAATGGGAAGAATTGGGACAAAAATTGGAAATTTTTTAAGGGACTTTGAAAAAATTTCAACTGGAATTTTAGCCATTTTTTGACGTGAAATTGTAAACATGTGGACATGGATTTTGAAAATTCTAGAGAGAATTTTAAAAGCTTCAAGAGAATTTCAACAATTTTGAGAGGGATTTGAAAAGTTTCAATGGGAATGGGAAGAATTGGGACAAAAATTGGAAAATTTTTAAGGGACTTTGAAAAAATTGCAACTGGAATTTTAGCCATTTTTTGACGTGAAATTGTAAACATGTGGACATGGATTTTGAAAATTCTAGAGAGAATTTTAAAAGCTTCAACAGAATTTCAACAATTTTGAGAGGGATTTGAAAAGTTTCAATGGGAATGGGAAGAATTGGGACAAAAATTGGAAAATTTTTAAGGGACTTTGAAAAAATTTCAGCTGGAATTTTAGCCATTTTTTGACGTGAAATTGTAAACATGTGGACATGGATTTTGAAAATTCTAGAGAGAATTTTAAAAGCTTCAACAGAATTTCAACAATTTTGAGAGGGATTTGAAAAGTTTCAATGGGAATGGGAAGAATTGGGACAAAAATTGGAAAATTTTTAAGGGACTTTGAAAAAATTTCAACTGGAATTTTAGCCATTTTTTGACGTGAAATTGTAAACATGTGGACATGGATTTTGAAAATTCTAGAGAGAATTTTAAAAGCTTCAACAGAATTTCCACAATTTTGAGAGGGATTTGAAAAGTTTCAATGGGAATGGGAAGAATCGGGACAAAAATTGGAAAATTTTTAAGGGACTTTGAAAAAATTTCAACTGGAATTTTAGCCATTTTTTGACGTGAAATTGTAAACATGTGGACATGGATTTTGAAAATTCTAGAGAGAATTTTAAAAGCTTCAAGAGAATTTCAACAATTTTGAGAGGGATTTGAAAAGTTTCAATGGGAATGGGAAGAATTGGGACAAAAATTGGAAATTTTTTAAGGGACTTTGAAAAAATTTCAACTGGAATTTTAGCCATTTTTTGACGTGAAATTGTAAACATGTTGAAGTGGATTTTGAAAATTCTAGAGAGAATTTTAAAAGCTTCAACAGAATTTCAACAATTTTGAGAGGGATTTGAAAAGTTTCAATGGGAATGGGAAGAATTGGGACAAAAGTTGGAAAATTTTTCAGAGACTTTGAAAAAATTTCAACTGGAATTTTAGCCATTTTTTGACGTGAAATTGTAAACATGTGGCCATGGATTTTGAAAATTCTAGAGAGAATTTTAAAAGCTTCAACAGAATTTCCACAATTTTGAGAGGGATTTGAAAAGATTCAATGGGAATGGGAAGAATTGGGACAAAAATTGGAAAATTTTTAAGGGACTTTGAAAAAAATTCAACTGGAATTTTAGCCATTTTTTGACGTGAAATTGTAAACATGTGGCCATGGATTTTGAAAATTCTAGAGAGAATTTTAAAAGCTTCAAGAGAATTTCAACAATTTTGAGAGGGATTTGAAAAGTTTCAATGGGAATGGGAAGAATTGGGACAAAAATTGGAAAATTTTTAAGGGACTTTGAAAAAATTTCAACTGGAATTTTAGCCATTTTTTGACGTGAAATTGTAAACATGATGAAGTGGATTTTGAAAATTCTAGAGAGAATTTTAAAAGCTTCAAGAGAATTTCAACAATTTTGAGAGGGATTTGAAAAGTTTCAATGGGAATGGGAAGAATTGGGACAAAAATTGGAAAATTTTTAAGGGACTTTGAAAAAATTGCAACTGGAATTTTAGCCATTTTTTGACGTGAAATTGTAAACATGTGGACATGGATTTTGAAAATTCTAGAGAGAATTTTAAAAGCTTCAACAGAATTTCAACAATTTTGGGAGGGATTTGAAAAGTTTCAATGGGAATGGGAAGAATTGGGACAAAAATTGGAAAATTTTTAAGGGACTTTGAAAAAATTTCAACTGGAATTTTAGCCATTTTTTGACGTGAAATTGTAAACATGTGGACATGGATTTTGAAAATTCTAGAGAGAATTTTAAAAGCTTCAAGAGAATTTCAACAATTTTGAGAGGGATTTGAAAAGTTTCAATGGGAATGGGAAGAATTGGGACAAAAATTGGAAAATTTTTAAGGGACTTTGAAAAAATTTCAACTGGAATTTTAGCCATTTTTTGACGTGAAATTGTAAACATGTGGACATGGATTTTGAAAATTCTAGAGAGAATTTTAAAAGCTTCAACAGAATTTCAACAATTTTGAGAGGGATTTGAAAAGTTTCAATGGGAATGGGAAGAATTGGGACAAAAATTGGAAAATTTTTAAGGGACTTTGAAAAAATTTCAACTGGAATTTTAGCAATTTTTTGACGTGAAATTGTAAACATGATGAAGTGGATTTTGAAAATTCTAGAGAGAATTTTTAAAGCTTCAACAGAATTTCCACAATTTTGAGAGGGATTTGAAAAGTTTCAATGGGAATGGGAAGAATTGGGACAAAAATTGGAAATTTTTTAAGGGACTTTGAAAAAATTTCAACTGGAATTTTAGCCATTTTTTGACGTGAAATTGTAAACATGTGGACATGGATTTTGAAAATTCTAGAGAGAATTTTAAAAGCTTCAAGAGAATTTCAACAATTTTGAGAGGGATTTGAAAAGTTTCAATGGGAATGGGAAGAATCGGGCAAAAATTGGAAAATTTTTAAGGGACTTTGAAAAAATTTCAACTGGAATTTTAGCCATTTTTTGACGTGAAATTGTAAACATGTTGAAGTGGATTTTGAAAATTCTAGAGAGAATTTTAAAAGCTTCAACAGAATTTCCACAATTTTGAGAGGGATTTGAAAAGTTTCAATGGGAATGGGAAGAATTGGGACAAAAATTGGAAATTTTTTAAGGGACTTTGAAAAAATTTCAACTGGAATTTTAGCCATTTTTTGACGTGAAATTGTAAACATGTGGACATGGATTTTGAAAATTCTAGAGAGAATTTTAAAAGCTTCAACAGAATTTCCACAATTTTGAGAGGGATTTGAAAAGTTTCAATGGGAATGGGAAGAATTGGGACAAAAATTGGAAAATTTTTAAGGGACTTTGAAAAAATTGCAACTGGAATTTTAGCCATTTTTGACGTGAAATTGTAAACATGTGGACATGGATTTTGAAAATTCTAGAGAGAATTTTAAAAGCTTCAAGAGAATTTCAACAATTTTGAGAGGGATTTGAAAAGTTTCAATGGGAATGGGAAGAATTGGGACAAAAATTGGAAAATTTTAAGGGACTTTGAAAAAATTTCAACTGGAATTTTAGCCATTTTTTGACGTGAAATTGTAAACATGTGGACATGGATTTTGAAAATTCTAGAGAGAATTTTAAAAGCTTCAACAGAATTTCAACAATTTTGAGAGGGATTTGAAAAGTTTCAATGGGAATGGGAAGAATTGGGACAAAAATTGGAAAATTCTTAAGGGACTTTGAAAAAATTTCAACTGGAATTTTAGCAATTTTTTGACGTGAAATTGTAAACATGATGAAGTGGATTTTGAAAATTCTAGAGAGAATTTTAAAAGCTTCAACAGAATTTCAACAATTTTGGGAGGGATTTGAAAAGTTTCAATGGGAATGGGAAGAATTGGGACAAAAATTGGAAATTTTTTAAGGGACTTTGAAAAAATTTCAACTGGAATTTTAGCCATTTTTTGACGTGAAATTGTAAACATGTGGACATGGATTTTGAAAATTCTAGAGAGAATTTTAAAAGCTTCAACAGAATTTCCACAATTTTGAGAGGGATTTGAAAAGTTTCAATGGGAATGGGAAGAATTGGGACAAAAATTGGAAAATTTTTAAGGGACTTTGAAAAAATTTCAACTGGAATTTTAGCCATTTTTTTATGTGAAATTGTAAACATGATGAAGTGGATTTTGAAAATTCTAGAGAGAATTTTAAAAGCTTCAACAGAATTTCAACAATTTTGAGAGGGATTTGAAAAGTTTCAATGGGAATGGGAAGAATTGGGACAAAAATTGGAAAATTTTTCAGGGACTTTGAAAAAATTTCAACTGGAATTTTAGCCATTTTTTGACGTGAAATTGTAAACATGTGGACATGGATTTTGAAAATTCTAGAGAGAATTTTAAAAGCTTCAAGAGAATTTCAACAATTTTGAGAGGGATTTGAAAAGTTTCAATGGGAATGGGAAGAATTGGGACAAAAATTGGAAAATTAAGGGACTTTGAAAAAATTTCAACTGGAATTTTAGCCATTTTTTGACGTGAAATTGTAAACATGATGAAGTGGATTTTGAAAATTCTAGAGAGAATTTTAAAAGCTTCAACAGAATTTCAACAATTTTGAGAGGGATTTGAAAAGTTTCAATGGGAATGGGAAGAATTGGGACAAAAATTGGAAAATTTTTAAGGGACTTTGAAAAATTTCAACTGGAATTTTAGCAATTTTTTGACATGAAATTGTAAACATGTGGACATGGATTTTGAAAATTCTAGAGAGAATTTTAAAAGCTTCAAGAGAATTTCAACAATTTTGAGAGGGATTTGAAAAGTTTCAATGGGAATGGGAAGAATTGGGACAAAAATTGGAAAATTTTTAAGGGACTTTGAAAAAATTTCAACTGGAATTTTAGCAATTTTTTGACGTGAAATTGTAAACATGATGAAGTGGATTTTGAAAATTCTAGAGAGAATTTTAAAAGCTTCAACAGAATTTCCACAATTTTGAGAGGGATTTGAAAAGTTTCAATGGGAATGGGAAGAATTGGGACAAAAATTGGAAAATTTTTAAGGGACTTTGAAAAAATTTCAACTGGAATTTTAGCCATTTTTTGACGTGAAATTGTAAACATGTGGACATGGATTTTGAAAATTCTAGAGAGAATTTTAAAAGCTTCAACAGAATTTCAACAATTTTGAGAGGGATTTGAAAAGTTTCAATGGGAATGGGAAGAATTGGGACAAAAATTGGAAAATTTTTAAGGGACTTTGAAAAAATTTCAACTGGAATTTTAGCCATTTTTTGACGTGAAATTGTAAACATGTGGACATGGATTTTGAAAATTCTAGAGAGAATTTTAAAAGCTTCAACAGAATTTCCACAATTTTGAGAGGGATTTGAAAAGTTTCAATGGGAATGGGAAGAATTGGGACAAAAATTGGAAAATTTTTAAGGGACTTTGAAAAAATTTCAACTGGAATTTTAGCCATTTTTTGACGTGAAATTGTAAACATGTGGACATGGATTTTGAAAATTCTAGAGAGAATTTTAAAAGCTTCAACAGAATTTCCACAATTTTGAGAGGGATTTGAAAAGTTTCAATGGAAATGGGAAGAATTGGGACAAAAATTGGAAAATTTTTAAGGGACTTTGAAAAAATTTCAACTGGAATTTTAGCCATTTTTTGACGTGAAATTGTAAACATGTGGACATGGATTTTGAAAATTCTAGAGAGAATTTTAAAAGCTTCAACAGAATTTCAACAATTTTGAGAGGGATTTGAAAAGTTTCAATGGGAATGGGAAGAATTGGGACAAAAATTGGAAAATTTTTAAGGGACTTTGAAAAAATTTCAACTGGAATTTTAGCCATTTTTTGACGTGAAATTGTAAACATGTGGACATGGATTTTGAAAATTCTAGAGAGAATTTTAAAAGCTTCAAGAGAATTTCAACAATTTTGAGAGGGATTTGAAAAGTTTCAATGGGAATGGGAAGAATTGGGACAAAAATTGGAAAATTTTTAAGGGACTTTGAAAAAATTTCAACTGGAATTTTAGCCATTTTTTGACGTGAAATTGTAAACATGTGGACATGGATTTTGAAAATTCTAGAGAGAATTTTAAAAGCTTCAACAGAATTTCCACAATTTTGAGAGGGATTTGAAAAGTTTCAATGGGAATGGGAAGAATTGGGACAAAAATTGGAAAATTTTTAAGGGACTTTGAAAAAATTTCAACTGGAATTTTAGCCATTTTTTGACGTGAAATTGTAAACATGTGGACATGGATTTTGAAAATTCTAGAGAGAATTTTAAAAGCTTCAACAGAATTTCCACAATTTTGAGAGGGATTTGAAAAGTTTCAATGGAAATGGGAAGAATTGGGACAAAAATTGGAAAATTTTTAAGGGACTTTGAAAAAATTTCAACTGGAATTTTAGCCATTTTTTGACGTGAAATTGTAAACATGTGGACATGGATTTTGAAAATTCTAGAGAGAATTTTAAAAGCTTCAACAGAATTTCCACAATTTTGAGAGGGATTTGAAAAGTTTCAATGGGAATGGGAAGAATTGGGACAAAAATTGGAAAATTTTTAAGGGACTTTGAAAAAATTTCAACTGGAATTTTAGCCATTTTTTGACGTGAAATTGTAAACATGTGGACATGGATTTTGAAAATTCTAGAGAGAATTTTAAAAGCTTCAAGAGAATTTCAACAATTTTGAGAGGGATTTGAAAAGTTTCAATGGGAATGGGAAGAATTGGGACAAAAATTGGAAAATTTTTAAGGGACTTTGAAAAAATTTCAACTGGAATTTTAGCCATTTTTTGACGTGAAATTGTAAACATGTGGACATGGATTTTGAAAATTCTAGAGAGAATTTTAAAAGCTTCAACAGAATTTCAACAATTTTGAGAGGGATTTGAAAAGTTTCAATGGGAATGGGAAGAATTGGGACAAAAATTGGAAAATTTTTAAGGGACTTTGAAAAAATTTCAACTGGAATTTTAGCCATTTTTTGACGTGAAATTGTAAACATGTGGACATGGATTTTGAAAATTCTAGAGAGAATTTTAAAAGCTTCAACAGAATTTCCACAATTTTGAGAGGGATTTGAAAAGTTTCAATGGGAATGGGAAGAATTGGGACAAAAATTGGAAAATTTTTAAGGGACTTTGAAAAAATTTCAACTGGAATTTTAGCCATTTTTTGACGTGAAATTGTAAACATGTGGACATGGATTTTGAAAATTCTAGAGAGAATTTTAAAAGCTTCAAGAGAATTTCAACAATTTTGAGAGGGATTTGAAAAGTTTCAATGGGAATGGGAAGAATTGGGACAAAAATTGGAAAATTTTTAAGGGACTTTGAAAAAATTTCAACTGGAATTTTAGCCATTTTTTGACGTGAAATTGTAAACATGTGGACATGGATTTTGAAAATTCTAGAGAGAATTTTAAAAGCTTCAACAGAATTTCCACAATTTTGAGAGGGATTTGAAAAGTTTCAATGGGAATGGGAAGAATTGGGACAAAAATTGGAAAATTTTTAAGGGACTTTGAAAAAATTTCAACTGGAATTTTAGCCATTTTTTTATGTGAAATTGTAAACATGTGGACATGGATTTTGAAAATTCTAGAGAGAATTTTAAAAGCTTCAACAGAATTTCAACAATTTTGAGAGGGATTTGAAAAGTTTCAATGGGAATGGGAAGAATTGGGACAAAAATTGGAAAATTTTTAAGGGACTTTGAAAAATTTCAACTGGAATTTTAGCAATTTTTTGACGTGAAATTGTAAACATGATGAAGTGGATTTTGAAAATTCTAGAGAGAATTTTAAAAGATTCAACAGAATTTCAACAATTTTGAGAGGGATTTGAAAAGTTTCAATGGGAATGGGAAGAATTGGGACAAAAATTGGAAAATTTTTAAGGGACTTTGAAAAAATTTCAACTGGAATTTTAGCCATTTTTTGACGTGAAATTGTAAACATGTGGACATGGATTTTGAAAATTCTAGAGAGAATTTAAAAGCTTCAACAGAATTTCAACAATTTTGAGAGGGATTTGAAAAGTTTCAATGGGAATGGGAAGAATTGGGACAAAAATTGGAAAATTTTTAAGGGACTTTGAAAAAAATTCAACTGGAATTTTAGCCATTTTTTGACGTGAAATTGTAAACATGTTGAAGTGGTTTGAAAATTCTAGAGAGAATTTTAAAAGCTTCAACAGAATTTCAACAATTTTGAGAGGGATTTGAAAAGTTTCAATGGGAATGGGAAGAATTGGGACAAAAATTGGAAAATTTTTAAGGGACTTTGAAAAAATTTCAACTGGAATTTTAGCCATTTTTTGACGTGAAATTGTAAACATGTGGACATGGATTTTGAAAATTCTAGAGAGAATTTTAAAAGCTTCAAGAGAATTTCAACAATTTTGAGAGGGATTTGAAAAGTTTCAATGGGAATGGGAAGAATTGGGACAAAAATTGGAAAATTTTTAAGGGACTTTGAAAAAATTTCAACTGGAATTTTAGCCATTTTTTGACGTGAAATTGTAAACATGTGGACATGGATTTTGAAAATTCTAGAGAGAATTTTAAAAGCTTCAACAGAATTTCAACAATTTTGAGAGGGATTTGAAAAGTTTCAATGGGAATGGGAAGAATTGGGACAAAAATTGGAAAATTTTTAAGGGACTTTGAAAAAATTTCAACTGGAATTTTAGCAATTTTTTGACGTGAAATTGTAAACATGATGAAGTGGATTTTGAAAATTCTAGAGAGAATTTTAAAAGCTTCAACAGAATTTCAACAATTTTGGGAGGGATTTGAAAAGTTTCAATGGGAATGGGAAGAATTGGGACAAAAATTGGAAAATTTTTAAGGGACTTTGAAAAAATTTCAACTGGAATTTTAGCCATTTTTTGACGTGAAATTGTAAACATGTGGACATGGATTTTGAAAATTCTAGAGAGAATTTTAAAAGCTTCAACAGAATTTCAACAATTTTGAGAGGGATTTGAAAAGTTTCAATGGGAATGGGAAGAATTGGGACAAAAATTGGAAAATTTTTAAGGGACTTTGAAAAAATTTCAACTGGAATTTTAGCCATTTTTTGACGTGAAATTGTAAACATGTGGACATGGATTTTGAAAATTCTAGAGAGAATTTTAAAAGCTTCAACAGAATTTCCACAATTTTGAGAGGGATTTGAAAAGTTTCAATGGGAATGGGAAGAATTGGGACAAAAATTGGAAAATTTTTAAGGGACTTTGAAAAAATTTCAACTGGAATTTTAGCCATTTTTTGATGTGAAATTGTAAACATGTGGACATGGATTTTGAAAATTCTAGAGAGAATTTTAAAAAGCTTCAACAGAATTTCAACAATTTTGAGAGGGATTTGAAAAGTTTCAATGGGAATGGGAAGAATTGGGACAAAAATTGGAAAATTTTTAAGGGACTTTGAAAAAATTTCAACTGGAATTTTAGCAATTTTTTGACATGAAATTGTAAACATATGGACATGGATTTTGAAAATTCTAGAGAGAATTTTAAAAGCTTCAACAGAATTTCAACAATTTTGAGAGGGATTTGAAAAGTTTCAATGGGAATGGGAAGAATTGGGACAAAAATTGGAAAATTTTTAAGGGACTTTGAAAAAATTTCAACTGGAATTTTAGCCATTTTTTGACGTGAAATTGTAAACATGTGGACATGGATTTTGAAAATTCTAGAGAGAATTTTAAAAGCTTCAACAGAATTTCCACAATTTTGAGAGGGATTTGAAAAGTTTCAATGGGAATGGGAAGAATTGGGACAAAAATTGGAAAATTTTTAAGGGACTTTGAAAAAATTTCAACTGGAATTTTAGCCATTTTTTTATGTGAAATTGTAAACATGATGAAGTGGATTTTGAAAATTCTAGAGAGAATTTTAAAAGCTTCAACAGAATTTCAACAATTTTGAGAGGGATTTGAAAAGTTTCAATGGGAATGGGAAGAATTGGGACAAAAATTTGAAAATTAAGGGACTTCGAAAAAATTTCAACTGGAATTTTAGCCATTTTTTGACGTGAAATTGTAAACATGTGGCCATGGATTTTGAAAATTCTAGAGAGAATTTTAAAAGCTTCAAGAGAATTTCCACAATTTTGAGAGGGATTTGAAAAGTTTCAATGGGAATGGGAAGAATTGGGACAAAAATTGGAAAATTTTTAAGGGACTTTGAAAAAATTTCAACTGGAATTTTAGCCATTTTTTGACGTGAAATTGTAAACATGTGGACATGGATTTTGAAAATTCTAGAGAGAATTTTAAAAGCTTCAACAGAATTTCAACAATTTTGAGAGGGATTTGAAAAGTTTCAATGGGAATGGGAAGAATTGGGACAAAAATTGGAAAATTTTTAAGGGACTTTGAAAAAAATTCAACTGGAATTTTAGCCATTTTTTGACGTGAAATTGTAAACATGTTGAAGTGGTTTTGAAAATTCTAGAGAGAATTTTAAAAGCTTCAACAGAATTTCAACAATTTTGAGAGGGATTTGAAAAGTTTCAATGGGAATGGGAAGAATTGGGACAAAAATTGGAAAATTTTTAAGGGACTTTGAAAAAATTTCAACTGGAATTTTAGCAATTTTTTGACGTGAAATTGTAAACATGATGAAGTGGATTTTGAAAATTCTAGAGAGAATTTTAAAAGATTCAACAGAATTTCAACAATTTTGAGAGGGATTTGAAAAGTTTCAATGGGAATGGGAAGAATTGGGACAAAAATTGGAAAATTTTTAAGGGACTTTGAAAAAATTTCAACTGGAATTTTAGCCATTTTTTGACGTGAAATTGTAAACATGTGGACATGGATTTTGAAAATTCTAGAGAGAATTTAAAAGCTTCAACAGAATTTCAACAATTTTGAGAGGGATTTGAAAAGTTTCAATGGGAATGGGAAGAATTGGGACAAAAATTGGAAAATTTTTAAGGGACTTTGAAAAAAATTCAACTGGAATTTTAGCCATTTTTTGACGTGAAATTGTAAACATGTTGAAGTGGTTTTGAAAATTCTAGAGAGAATTTTAAAAGCTTCAACAGAATTTCAACAATTTTGAGAGGGATTTGAAAAGTTTCAATGGGAATGGGAAGAATTGGGACAAAAATTGGAAAATTTTTAAGGGACTTTGAAAAAATTTCAACTGGAATTTTAGCCATTTTTTGACGTGAAATTGTAAACATGTGGACATGGATTTTGAAAATTCTAGAGAGAATTTTAAAAGCTTCAAGAGAATTTCAACAATTTTGAGAGGGATTTGAAAAGTTTCAATGGGAATGGGAAGAATTGGGACAAAAATTGGAAAATTTTTAAGGGACTTTGAAAAAATTTCAACTGGAATTTTAGCCATTTTTTGACGTGAAATTGTAAACATGTGGACATGGATTTTGAAAATTCTAGAGAGAATTTTAAAAGCTTCAACAGAATTTCAACAATTTTGAGAGGGATTTGAAAAGTTTCAATGGGAATGGGAAGAATTGGGACAAAAATTGGAAAATTTTTAAGGGACTTTGAAAAAATTTCAACTGGAATTTTAGCAATTTTTTGACGTGAAATTGTAAACATGATGAAGTGGATTTTGAAAATTCTAGAGAGAATTTTAAAAGCTTCAACAGAATTTCAACAATTTTGGGAGGGATTTGAAAAGTTTCAATGGGAATGGGAAGAATTGGGACAAAAATTGGAAAATTTTTAAGGGACTTTGAAAAAATTTCAACTGGAATTTTAGCCATTTTTTGACGTGAAATTGTAAACATGTGGACATGGATTTTGAAAATTCTAGAGAGAATTTTAAAAGCTTCAACAGAATTTCAACAATTTTGAGAGGGATTTGAAAAGTTTCAATGGGAATGGGGAAGAATTGGGACAAAAATTGGAAAATTTTTAAGGGACTTTGAAAAAATTTCAACTGGAATTTTAGCCATTTTTTGACGTGAAATTGTAAACATGTGGACATGGATTTTGAAAATTCTAGAGAGAATTTTAAAAGCTTCAACAGAATTTCCACAATTTTGAGAGGGATTTGAAAAGTTTCAATGGGAATGGGAAGAATTGGGACAAAAATTGGAAAATTTTTAAGGGACTTTGAAAAAATTTCAACTGGAATTTTAGCCATTTTTTGATGTGAAATTGTAAACATGTGGACATGGATTTTGAAAATTCTAGAGAGAATTTTAAAAGCTTCAACAGAATTTCAACAATTTTGAGAGGGATTTGAAAAGTTTCAATGGGAATGGGAAGAATTGGGACAAAAATTGGAAAATTTTTAAGGGACTTTGAAAAAATTTCAACTGGAATTTTAGCAATTTTTTGACATGAAATTGTAAACATATGGACATGGATTTTGAAAATTCTAGAGAGAATTTTAAAAGCTTCAACAGAATTTCAACAATTTTGAGAGGGATTTGAAAAGTTTCAATGGGAATGGGAAGAATTGGGACAAAAATTGGAAAATTTTTAAGGGACTTTGAAAAAATTTCAACTGGAATTTTAGCCATTTTTTGACGTGAAATTGTAAACATGATGAAGTGGATTTTGAAAATTCTAGAGAGAATTTTAAAAGCTTCAACAGAATTTCAACAATTTTGAGAGGGATTTGAAAAGTTTCAATGGGAATGGGAAGAATTGGGACAAAAATTGGAAAATTTTTAAGGGACTTTGAAAAAATTTCAACTGGAATTTTAGCCATTTTTTGACGTGAAATTGTAAACATGTGGACATGGATTTTGAAAATTCTAGAGAGAATTTTAAAAAGCTTCAACAGAATTTCAACAATTTTGAGAGGGATTTGAAAAGTTTCAATGGGAATGGGAAGAATTGGGACAAAAATTTGAAAATTAAGGGACTTTGAAAAAATTTCAACTGGAATTTTAGCCATTTTTTGACGTGAAATTGTAAACATGTGGCCATGGATTTTGAAAATTCTAGAGAGAATTTTAAAAGCTTCAAGAGAATTTCCACAATTTTGAGAGGGATTTGAAAAGTTTCAATGGGAATGGGAAGAATTGGGACAAAAATTGGAAAATTTTTAAGGGACTTTGAAAAATTTCAACTGGAATTTTAGCAATTTTTTGACGTGAAATTGTAAACATGATGAAGTGGATTTTGAAAATTCTAGAGAGAATTTTAAAAGATTCAACAGAATTTCAACAATTTTGAGAGGGATTTGAAAAGTTTCAATGGGAATGGGAAGAATTGGGACAAAAATTGGAAAATTTTTAAGGGACTTTGAAAAAATTTCAACTGGAATTTTAGCCATTTTTTGACGTGAAATTGTAAACATGTGGACATGGATTTTGAAAATTCTAGAGAGAATTTTAAAAGCTTCAACAGAATTTCAACAATTTTGAGAGGGATTTGAAAAGTTTCAATGGGAATGGGAAGAATTGGGACAAAAATTGGAAAATTTTTAAGGGACTTTGAAAAAAATTCAACTGGAATTTTAGCCATTTTTTGACGTGAAATTGTAAACATGTTGAAGTGGTTTTGAAAATTCTAGAGAGAATTTTAAAAGCTTCAACAGAATTTCAACAATTTTGAGAGGGATTTGAAAAGTTTCAATGGGAATGGGAAGAATTGGGACAAAAATTGGAAAATTTTTAAGGGACTTTGAAAAAAATTCAACTGGAATTTTAGCCATTTTTTGACGTGAAATTGTAAACATGTGGACATGGATTTTGAAAATTCTAGAGAGAATTTTAAAAGCTTCAACAGAATTTCAACAATTTTGAGAGGGATTTGAAAAGTTTCAATGGGAATGGGAAGAATTGGGACAAAAATTGGAAAATTAAGGGACTTTGAAAAAATTTCAACTGGAATTTTAGCCATTTTTTGACGTGAAATTGTAAACATGTGCCATGGATTTTGAAAATTCTAGAGAGAATTTTAAAAGCTTCAAGAGAATTTCAACAATTTTGAGAGGGATTTGAAAAGTTTCAATGGGAATGGGAAGAATTGGGACAAAAATTGGAAAATTTTTAAGGGACTTTGAAAAAATTTCAACTGGAATTTTAGCCATTTTTTGACGTGAAATTGTAAACATGTGGACATGGATTTTGAAAATTCTAGAGAGAATTTTAAAAGCTTCAACAGAATTTCCACAATTTTGAGAGGGATTTGAAAAGTTTCAATGGAAATGGGAAGAATTGGGACAAAAATTGGAAAATTTTTAAGGGACTTTGAAAAAATTTCAACTGGAATTTTAGCCATTTTTTGACGTGAAATTGTAAACATGATGAAGTGGATTTTGAAAATTCTAGAGAGAATTTTAAAAGCTTCAAGAGAATTTCAACAATTTTGAGAGGGATTTGAAAAGTTTCAATGGGAATGGAAGAATTGGGACAAAAATTGGAAAATTTTTAAGGGACTTTGAAAAAATTTCAACTGGAATTTTAGCCATTTTTTGACGTGAAATTGTAAACATGTGGACATGGATTTTGAAAATTCTAGAGAGAATTTTAAAAGCTTCAACAGAATTTCAACAATTTTGAGAGGGATTTGAAAAGTTTCAATGGGAATGGGAAGAATTGGGACAAAAATTTGAAAATTAAGGGACTTTGAAAAAATTTCAACTGGAATTTTAGCCATTTTTTGACGTGAAATTGTAAACATGTGGCCATGGATTTTGAAAATTCTAGAGAGAATTTTAAAAGCTTCAAGAGAATTTCCACAATTTTGAGAGGGATTTGAAAAGTTTCAATGGGAATGGGAAGAATTGGGACAAAAATTGGAAAATTTTTAAGGGACTTTGAAAAAATTTCAACTGGAATTTTAGCCATTTTTTGACGTGAAATTGTAAACATGTGGACATGGATTTTGAAAATTCTAGAGAGAATTTTAAAAGCTTCAACAGAATTTCAACAATTTTGAGAGGGATTTGAAAAGTTTCAATGGGAATGGGAAGAATTGGGACAAAAATTGGAAAATTTTTAAGGGGACTTTGAAAAAATTTCAAC
>NW_028116647.1:0-40624 GCF_964273445.1 Streptopelia decaocto | reverse complement strand
AATGGGAAGAATTGGGACAAAAATTGGAAAATTTTTAAGGGACTTTGAAAAAATTTCAACTGGAATTTTAGCCATTTTTTTACGTGAAATTGTAAAAATGTGGACATGGATTTTGAAAATTCTAGAGAGAATTTTAAAAGCTTCAAGAGAATTTCAACAATTTTGAGAGGGATTTGAAAAGTTTCAATGGGAATGGGAATAATTGGGACAAAAATTGGAAAATTTTTAAGGGACTTTGAAAAAATTTCAACTGGAATTTTAGCCATTTTTTGACGTGAAATTGTAAACATGTGGACATGGATTTTGAAAATTCTAGAGAGAATTTTAAAAGCTTCAACAGAATTTCAACAATTTTGAGAGGGATTTGAAAAGTTTCAATGGGAATGGGAAGAATTGGGACAAAAATTGGAAAATTTTTAAGGGACTTTGAAAAAATTTCAACTGGAATTTTAGCCATTTTTTACGTGAAATTGTAAACATGTGGCCATGGATTTTGAAAATTCTAGAGAGAATTTTAAAAGCTTCAAGAGAATTTCAACAATTTTGAGAGGGATTTGAAAAGTTTCAATGGGAATGGGAAGAATTGGGACAAAAATTGGAAAATTTTTAAGGGACTTTGAAAAAATTTCAACTGGAATTTTAGCCATTTTTTGAAGTGAAATTGTAAACATGTGGACATGGATTTTGAAAATTCTAGAGAGAATTTTAAAAGCTTCAAGAGAATTTCAACAATTTTGAGAGGGATTTGAAAAGTTTCAATGGGAATGGGAAGAATTGGGACAAAAATTGGAAAATTTTTAAGGGACTTTGAAAAAATTTCAACTGGAATTTTAGCCATTTTTTGACGTGAAATTGTAAACATGTGGACATGGATTTTGAAAATTCTAGAGAGAATTTTAAAAGCTTTAACAGAATTTCAACAATTTTGAGAGGGATTTGAAAAGTTTCAATGGGAATGGGAAGAATTGGGACAAAAATTGGAAAATTTTTAAGGGACTTTGAAAAAATTTCAACTGGAATTTTAGCCATTTTTTGACGTGAAATTGTAAACATGTGGCCATGGATTTTGAAAATTCTAGAGAGAATTTTAAAAGCTTCAACAGAATTTCAACAATTTTGAGAGGGATTTGAAAAGTTTCAATGGGAATGGGAAGAATTGGGACAAAAATTGGAAAATTTTTAAGGGACTTTGAAAAAATTTCAACTGGAATTTTAGCCATTTTTTGACGTGAAATTGTAAACATGTGGCCATGGATTTTGAAAATTCTAGAGAGAATTTTAAAAGCTTCAAGAGAATTTCAACAATTTGGAGAGGGATTTGAAAAGTTTCAATGGGAATGGGAAGAATTGGGACAAAAATTGGAAAATTTTTAAGGGACTTTGAAAAAATTTCAACTGGAATTTTAGCAATTTTTTTATGTGAAATTGTAAACATGTGGCCATGGATTTTGAAAATTCTAGAGAGAATTTTAAAAGCTTCAACAGAATTTCAACAATTTTGAGAGGGATTTGAAAAGTTTCAATGGGAATGGGAAGAATTGGGACAAAAATTGGAAAATTTTTAAGGGACTTTGAAAAAATTTCAACTGGAATTTTAGCCATTTTTTGACGTGAAATTGTAAACATGTGGACATGGATTTTGAAAATTCTAGAGAGAATTTTAAAAGCTTCAAGAGAATTTCAACAATTTTGAGAGGGATTTGAAAAGTTTCAATGGGAATGGGAAGAATTGGGACAAAAATTGGAAAATTTTTAAGGGACTTTGAAAAAATTTCAACTGGAATTTTAGCCATTTTTTGACGTGAAATTGTAAACATGTGGAAGTGGATTTTGAAAATTCTAGAGAGAATTTTAAAAGCTTCAACAGAATTTCAACAATTTTGAGAGGGATTTGAAAAGTTTCAATGGGAATGGGAAGAATTGGGACAAAAATTGGAAAATTTTTAAGGGACTTTGAAAAAATTTCAACTGGAATTTTAGCAATTTTTTGACGTGAAATTGTAAACATGTGGAAGTGGATTTTGAAAATTCTAGAGAGAATTTTAAAAGCTTCAAGAGAATTTCAACAATTTTGAGAGGGATTTGAAAAGTTTCAATGGGAATGGGAATAATTGGGACAAAAATTGGAAAATTTTTAAGGAACTTTGAAAAAATTTCAACTGGAATTTTAGCCATTTTTTGACGTGAAATTGTAAACATGTGGACATGGATTTTGAAAATTCTAGAGAGAATTTTAAAAGCTTCAACAGAATTTCAACACTTTTGAGAGGGATTTGAAAAGTTTCAATGGGAATGGGAAGAATTGGGACAAAAATTGGAAAATTTTTAAGGGACTTTGAAAAAATTTCAACTGGAATTTTAGCCATTTTTTACGTGAAATTGTAAACATGTTGAAGTGGATTTTGAAAATTCTAGAGAGAATTTTAAAAGCTTCAACAGAATTTCAACACTTTTGAGAGGGATTTGAAAAGTTTCAATGGGAATGGGAAGAATTGGGACAAAAATTGGAAAATTTTTAAGGGACTTGGAAAAAATTTCAACTGGAATTTTAGCCATTTTTCGACATGAAATTGTAAACATGTGGCCATGGATTTTGAAAATTCTAGAGAGAATTTTAAAAGCTTCAAGAGAATTTCAACAATTTTGAGAGGGATTTGAAAAGTTTCAATGGGAATGGGAAGAATTGGGACAAAAATTGGAAAATTTTTAAGGGACTTTGAAAAAATTTCAACTGGAATTTTAGCCATTTTTTGACGTGAAATTGTAAACATGTGGCCATGGATTTTGAAAATTCTAGAGAGAATTTTAAAAGCTTCAACAGAATTTCAACAATTTTGAGAGGGATTTGAAAAGTTTCAATGGGAATGGGAAGAATTGGGACAAAAATTGGAAAATTTTTAAGGGACTTTGAAAAAATTTCAACTGGAATTTTAGCAATTTTTTTACGTGAAATTGTAAAAATGTGGACATGGATTTTGAAAATTCTAGAGAGAATTTTAAAAGCTTCAAGAGAATTTCAACAATTTTGAGAGGGATTTGAAAAGTTTCAATGGGAATGGGAAGAATTGGGACAAAAATTGGAAAATTTTTAAGGGACTTTGAAAAAATTTCAACTGGAATTTTAGCCATTTTTTGACGTGAAATTGTAAACATGTGGCCATGGATTTTGAAAATTCTAGAGAGAATTTTAAAAGCTTCAACAGAGTTTCAACAATTTTGAGAGGGATTTGAAAAGTTTCAATGGGAATGGGAAGAATTGGGACAAAAATTGGAAAATTTTTAAGGAACTTTGAAAAAATTTCAACTGGAATTTTAGCCATTTTTTGACGTGAAATTGTAAACATGTGGACATGGATTTTGAAAATTCTAGAGAGAATTTTAAAAGCTTTAACAGAATTTCTACAATTTTGAGAGGGATTTGAAAAGTTTCAATGGGAATGGGAAGAATTGGGACAAAAATGGGAAAATTTTTAAGGGACTTTGAAAAAATTTCAACTGGAATTTTAGCCATTTTTTGACGTGAAATTGTAAACATGTGGACATGGATTTTGAAAATTCTAGAGAGAATTTTAAAAGCTTCAAGAGAATTTCAACAATTTTGAGAGGGATTTGAAAAGTTTCAATGGGAATGGGAAGAATTGGGACAAAAATTGGAAAATTTTTAAGGGACTTTGAAAAAATTTCAACCCGAATTTTAGCCATTTTTCGACATGAAATTGTAAACATGTGGACATGGATTTTGAAAATTCTAGAGAGAATTTTAAAAGCTTTAACAGAATTTCTACAATTTTGAGAGGGATTTGAAAAGTTTCAATGGGAATGGGAAGAATTGGGACAAAAATTGGAAAATTTTGAAGGGACTTTGAAAAAATTTCAACTGGAATTTTAGCCATTTTTTGACGTGAAATTGTAAACATGTGGCCATGGATTTTGAAAATTCTAGAGAGAATTTTAAAAGCTTCAAGAGAATTTCAACAATTTTGAGAGGGATTTGAAAAGTTTCAATGGGAATGGGAAGAATTGGGACAAAAATTGGAAAATTTTTAAGGGACTTTGAAAAAATTTCAACTGGAATTTTAGCCATTTTTTGACGTGAAATTGTAAAAATGTGGACATGGATTTTGAAAATTCTAGAGAGAATTTTAAAAGCTTTAACAGAATTTCAACAATTTTGAGAGGGATTTGAAAAGTTTCAATGGGAATGGGAAGAATTGGGACAAAAATTGGAAAATTTTTAAGGGACTTTGAAAAAATTTCAACTGGAATTTTAGCCATTTTTTGACGTGAAATTGTAAACATGTGGCCATGGATTTTGAAAATTCTAGAGAGAATTTTAAAAGCTTCAACAGAATTTCAACAATTTTGAGAGGGATTTGAAAAGTTTCAATGGGAATGGGAAGAATTGGGACAAAAATTGGAAAATTTTTAAGGGACTTTGAAAAAATTTCAACTGGAATTTTAGCCATTTTTTGACGTGAAATTGTAAACATGTGGACATGGATTTTGAAAATTCTAGAGAGAATTTTAAAAGCTTCAAGAGAATTTCAACAATTTTGAGAGGGATTTGAAAAGTTTCAATGGGAATGGGAAGAATTGGGACAAAAATGGGAAAATTTTTAAGGGACTTTGAAAAAATTTCAACTGGAATTTTAGCCATTTTTCGACATGAAATTGTAAACATGTGGACATGGATTTTGAAAATTCTAGAGAGAATTTTAAAAGCTTTAACAGAATTTCTACAATTTTGAGAGGGATTTGAAAAGTTTCAATGGGAATGGGAAGAATTGGGACAAAAATTGGAAAATTTTGAAGGGACTTTGAAAAAATTTCAACTGGAATTTTAGCCATTTTTTGACGTGAAATTGTGAACATGTGGCCATGGATTTTGAAAATTCTAGAGAGAATTTTAAAAGCTTCAAGAGAATTTCAACAATTTGGAGAGGGATTTGAAAAGTTTCAATGGGAATGGGAAGAATTGGGACAAAAATTGGAAAATTTTTAAGGGACTTTGAAAAAATTTCAACTGGAATTTTAGCAATTTTTTTACGTGAAATTGTAAAAATGTGGACATGGATTTTGAAAATTCTAGAGAGAATTTTAAAAGCTTCAACAGAATTTCAACAATTTTGAGAGGGATTTGAAAAGTTTCAATGGGAATGGGAAGAATTGGGACAAAAATTGGAAAATTTTTAAGGGACTTTGAAAAAATTTCAACTGGAATTTTAGCCATTTTTTGACGTGAAATTGTAAACATGTGGACATGGATTTTGAAAATTCTAGAGAGAATTTTAAAAGCTTCAAGAGAATTTCAACAATTTTGAGAGGGATTTGAAAAGTTTCAATGGGAATGGGAAGAATTGGGACAAAAATTGGAAAATTTTTAAGGGACTTTGAAAAAATTTCAACTGGAATTTTAGCCATTTTTTGACGTGAAATTGTAAACATGTGGAAGTGGATTTTGAAAATTCTAGAGAGAATTTTAAAAGCTTCAACAGAATTTCAACAATTTTGAGAGGGATTTGAAAAGTTTCAATGGGAATGGGAAGAATTGGGACAAAAATTGGAAAATTTTTAAGGGACTTTGAAAAAATTTCAACTGGAATTTTAGCAATTTTTTGACGTGAAATTGTAAACATGTGGAAGTGGATTTTGAAAATTCTAGAGAGAATTTTAAAAGCTTCAAGAGAATTTCAACAATTTTGAGAGGGATTTGAAAAGTTTCAATGGGAATGGGAATAATTGGGACAAAAATTGGAAAATTTTTAAGGAACTTTGAAAAAATTTCAACTGGAATTTTAGCCATTTTTTGACGTGAAATTGTAAACATGTGGACATGGATTTTGAAAATTCTAGAGAGAATTTTAAAAGCTTCAACAGAATTTCAACACTTTTGAGAGGGATTTGAAAAGTTTCAATGGGAATGGGAAGAATTGGGACAAAAATTGGAAAATTTTTAAGGGACTTTGAAAAAATTTCAACTGGAATTTTAGCCATTTTTTACGTGAAATTGTAAACATGTTGAAGTGGATTTTGAAAATTCTAGAGAGAATTTTAAAAGCTTCAACAGAATTTCAACACTTTTGAGAGGGATTTGAAAAGTTTCAATGGGAATGGGAAGAATTGGGACAAAAATTGGAAAATTTTTAAGGGACTTGGAAAAAATTTCAACTGGAATTTTAGCCATTTTTCGACATGAAATTGTAAACATGTGGCCATGGATTTTGAAAATTCTAGAGAGAATTTTAAAAGCTTCAAGAGAATTTCAACAATTTTGAGAGGGATTTGAAAAGTTTCAATGGGAATGGGAAGAATTGGGACAAAAATTGGAAAATTTTTAAGGGACTTTGAAAAAATTTCAACTGGAATTTTAGCCATTTTTTGACGTGAAATTGTAAACATGTGGCCATGGATTTTGAAAATTCTAGAGAGAATTTTAAAAGCTTCAAGAGAATTTCAACAATTTTGAGAGGGATTTGAAAAGTTTCAATGGGAATGGGAAGAATTGGGACAAAAATTGGAAAATTTTTAAGGGACTTTGAAAAAATTTCAACTGGAATTTTAGCAATTTTTTTACGTGAAATTGTAAAAATGTGGACATGGATTTTGAAAATTCTAGAGAGAATTTTAAAAGCTTCAAGAGAATTTCAACAATTTTGAGAGGGATTTGAAAAGTTTCAATGGGAATGGGAAGAATTGGGACAAAAATTGGAAAATTTTTAAGGGACTTTGAAAAAATTTCAACTGGAATTTTAGCCATTTTTTGACGTGAAATTGTAAACATGTGGCCATGGATTTTGAAAATTCTAGAGAGAATTTTAAAAGCTTCAACAGAGTTTCAACAATTTTGAGAGGGATTTGAAAAGTTTCAATGGGAATGGGAAGAATTGGGACAAAAATTGGAAAATTTTTAAGGAACTTTGAAAAAATTTCAACTGGAATTTTAGCCATTTTTTGACGTGAAATTGTAAACATGTGGACATGGATTTTGAAAATTCTAGAGAGAATTTTAAAAGCTTTAACAGAATTTCTACAATTTTGAGAGGGATTTGAAAAGTTTCAATGGGAATGGGAAGAATTGGGACAAAAATGGGAAAATTTTTAAGGGACTTTGAAAAAATTTCAACTGGAATTTTAGCCATTTTTTGACGTGAAATTGTAAACATGTGGACATGGATTTTGAAAATTCTAGAGAGAATTTTAAAAGCTTCAAGAGAATTTCAACAATTTTGAGAGGGATTTGAAAAGTTTCAATGGGAATGGGAAGAATTGGGACAAAAATTGGAAAATTTTTAAGGGACTTTGAAAAAATTTCAACCCGAATTTTAGCCATTTTTCGACATGAAATTGTAAACATGTGGACATGGATTTTGAAAATTCTAGAGAGAATTTTAAAAGCTTTAACAGAATTTCTACAATTTTGAGAGGGATTTGAAAAGTTTCAATGGGAATGGGAAGAATTGGGACAAAAATTGGAAAATTTTGAAGGGACTTTGAAAAAATTTCAACTGGAATTTTAGCCATTTTTTGACGTGAAATTGTAAACATGTGGCCATGGATTTTGAAAATTCTAGAGAGAATTTTAAAAGCTTCAACAGAATTTCAACAATTTTGAGAGGGATTTGAAAAGTTTCAATGGGAATGGGAAGAATTGGGACAAAAATTGGAAAATTTTTAAGGGACTTTGAAAAAATTTCAACTGGAATTTTAGCCATTTTTTGACGTGAAATTGTAAAAATGTGGACATGGATTTTGAAAATTCTAGAGAGAATTTTAAAAGCTTTAACAGAATTTCAACAATTTTGAGAGGGATTTGAAAAGTTTCAATGGGAATGGGAAGAATTGGGACAAAAATTGGAAAATTTTTAAGGGACTTTGAAAAAATTTCAACTGGAATTTTAGCCATTTTTTGACGTGAAATTGTAAACATGTGGCCATGGATTTTGAAAATTCTAGAGAGAATTTTAAAAGCTTCAACAGAATTTCAACAATTTTGAGAGGGATTTGAAAAGTTTCAATGGGAATGGGAAGAATTGGGACAAAAATTGGAAAATTTTTAAGGGACTTTGAAAAAATTTCAACTGGAATTTTAGCCATTTTTTGACGTGAAATTGTAAACATGTGGACATGGATTTTGAAAATTCTAGAGAGAATTTTAAAAGCTTCAACAGAATTTCAACAATTTTGAGAGGGATTTGAAAAGTTTCAATGGGAATGGGAAGAATTGGGACAAAAATTGGAAAATTTTTAAGGGACTTTGAAAAAATTTCAACTGGAATTTTAGCCATTTTTCGACATGAAATTGTAAACATGTGGACATGGATTTTGAAAATTCTAGAGAGAATTTTAAAAGCTTTAACAGAATTTCTACAATTTTGAGAGGGATTTGAAAAGTTTCAATGGGAATGGGAAGAATTGGGACAAAAATTGGAAAATTTTGAAGGGACTTTGAAAAAATTTCAACTGGAATTTTAGCCATTTTTTGACGTGAAATTGTAAACATGTGGCCATGGATTTTGAAAATTCTAGAGAGAATTTTAAAAGCTTCAAGAGAATTTCAACAATTTTGAGAGGGATTTGAAAAGTTTCAATGGGAATGGGAAGAATTGGGCAAAAATTGGAAAATTTTTAAGGGACTTTGAAAAAATTTCAACTGGAATTTTAGCCATTTTTTGACGTGAAATTGTAAAAATGTGGACATGGATTTTGAAAATTCTAGAGAGAATTTTAAAAGCTTCAAGAGAATTTCAACAATTTTGAGAGGGATTTGAAAAGTTTCAATGGGAATGGGAAGAATTGGGACAAAAATTGGAAAATTTTGAAGGGACTTTGAAAAAATGTCAACTGGAATTTTAGCAATTTTTTTACGTGAAATTGTGAACATGTGGACATGGATTTTGAAAATTCTAGAGAGAATTTTAAAAGCTTCAACAGAATTTCAACAATTTTGAGAGGGATTTGAAAAGTTTCAATGGGAATGGGAAGAATTGGGACAAAAATTGGAAAATTTTTAAGGAACTTTGAAAAAATTTCAACTGGAATTTTAGCCATTTTTTGACGTGAAATTGTAAACATGTGGACATGGATTTTGAAAATTCTAGAGAGAATTTTAAAAGCTTCAACAGAATTTCAACACTTTTGAGAGGGATTTGAAAAGTTTCAATGGGAATGGGAAGAATTGGGACAAAAATTGGAAAATTTTTAAGGGACTTTGAAAAAATTTCAACTGGAATTTTAGCCATTTTTTACGTGAAATTGTAAACATGTGGCCATGGATTTTGAAAATTCTAGAAAGAATTTTAAAAGCTTCAAGAGAATTTCAACACTTTTGAGAGGGATTTGAAAAGTTTCAATGGGAATGGGAAGAATTGGGACAAAAATTGGAAAATTTTTAAGGGACTTTGAAAAAATTTCAACTGGAATTTTAGCCATTTTTTGACGTGAAATTGTAAACATGTGGCCATGGATTTTGAAAATTCTAGAGAGAATTTTAAAAGCTTCAACAGAATTTCAACAATTTTGAGAGGGATTTGAAAAGTTTCAATGGGAATGGGAAGAATTGGTACAAAAATTGGAAAATTTTTAAGGGACTTTGAAAAAATTTCAACTGGAATTTTAGCCATTTTTTACGTGAAATTGTAAACATGTTGAAGTGGATTTTGAAAATTCTAGAGAGAATTTTAAAAGCTTCAAGAGAATTTCAACAATTTTGAGAGGGATTTGAAAAGTTTCAATGGGAATGGGAAGAATTGGGACAAAAATTGGAAAATTTTTAAGGGACTTTGAAAAAATTTCAACTGGAATTTTAGCCATTTTTTGATGTGAAATTGTAAACATGTGGACATGGATTTTGAAAATTCTAGAGAGAATTTTAAAAGCTTCAACAGAATTTCAACAATTTTGAGAGGGATTTGAAAAGTTTCAATGGGAATGGGAAGAATTGGGACAAAAATTGGAAAATTTGTAAGGGACTTTGAAAAAATTTCAACTGGAATTTTAGCCATTTTTTGACGTGAAATTGTAAACATGTGGACATGGATTTTGAAAATTCTAGAGAGAATTTTAAAAGCTTCAACAGAATTTCAACACTTTTGAGAGGGATTTGAAAAGTTTCAATGGGAATGGGAAGAATTGGGACAAAAATTGGAAAATTTTTAAGGGACTTTGAAAAAATTTCAACTGGAATTTTAGCCATTTTTTGACGTGAAATTGTAAACATGTGGACATGGATTTTGAAAATTCTAGAGAGCATTTTAAATGCTTCAACAGAATTTCAACACTTTTGAGAGGGATTTGAAAAGTTTCAATGGGAATGGGAAGAATTGGGACAAAAATTGGAAAATTTTGAAGGGACTTTGAAAAAATTTCAACTGGAATTTTAGCATTTTTTTACGTGAAATTGTAAACATGTTGAAGTGGATTTTGAAAATTCTAGAGAGAATTTTAAAAGCTTCAACAGAATTTCAACACTTTTGAGAGGGATTTGAAAAGTTTCAATGGGAATGGGAAGAATTGGGACAAAAATTGGAAAATTTTGAAGGGACTTTGAAAAAATTTCAACTGGAATTTTAGCAATTTTTTTATGTGAAATTGCAAACATGTGGACATGGATTTTGAAAATTCTAGAGAGAATTTTAAAAGCTTCAAGAGAATTTCAACAATTTTGAGAGGGATTTGAAAAGTTTCAATGGGAATGGGAAGAATTGGGACAAAAATTGGAAAATTTTTAAGGGACTTTGAAAAAATATCAACTGGAATTTTAGCAATTTTTTGACGAGAAATTGTAAACATGTGGCCATGGATTTTGAAAATTCTAGAGAGAATTTTAAAAGCTTCAACAGAATTTCAACACTTTTGAGAGGGATTTGAAAAGTTTCAATGGGAATGGGAAGAATTGGGACAAAAATTGGAAAATTTTTAAGGGACTTTGAAAAAATTTCAACTGGAATTTTAGCCATTTTTTACGTGAAATTGTAAACATGTGGCCATGGATTTTGAAAATTCTAGAAAGAATTTTAAAAGCTTCAAGAGAATTTCAACACTTTTGAGAGGGATTTGAAAAGTTTCAATGGGAATGGGAAGAATTGGGACAAAAATTGGAAAATTTTTAAGGGACTTTGAAAAAATTTCAACTGGAATTTTAGCCATTTTTTGACGTGAAATTGTAAACATGTGGCCATGGATTTTGAAAATTCTAGAGAGAATTTTAAAAGCTTCAACAGAATTTCAACAATTTTGAGAGGGATTTGAAAAGTTTCAATGGGAATGGGAAGAATTGGTACAAAAATTGGAAAATTTTTAAGGGACTTTGAAAAAATTTCAACTGGAATTTTAGCCATTTTTTACGTGAAATTGTAAACATGTTGAAGTGGATTTTGAAAATTCTAGAGAGAATTTTAAAAGCTTCAAGAGAATTTCAACAATTTTGAGAGGGATTTGAAAAGTTTCAATGGGAATGGGAAGAATTGGGACAAAAATTGGAAAATTTTTAAGGGACTTTGAAAAAATTTCAACTGGAATTTTAGCCATTTTTTGATGTGAAATTGTAAACATGTGGACATGGATTTTGAAAATTCTAGAGAGAATTTTAAAAGCTTCAACAGAATTTCAACAATTTTGAGAGGGATTTGAAAAGTTTCAATGGGAATGGGAAGAATTGGGACAAAAATTGGAAAATTTGTAAGGGACTTTGAAAAAATTTCAACTGGAATTTTAGCCATTTTTTGACGTGAAATTGTAAACATGTGGACATGGATTTTGAAAATTCTAGAGAGAATTTTAAAAGCTTCAACAGAATTTCAACACTTTTGAGAGGGATTTGAAAAGTTTCAATGGGAATGGGAAGAATTGGGACAAAAATTGGAAAATTTTTAAGGGACTTTGAAAAAATTTCAACTGGAATTTTAGCCATTTTTTGACGTGAAATTGTAAACATGTGGACATGGATTTTGAAAATTCTAGAGAGCATTTTAAATGCTTCAACAGAATTTCAACACTTTTGAGAGGGATTTGAAAAGTTTCAATGGGAATGGGAAGAATTGGGACAAAAATTGGAAAATTTTGAAGGGACTTTGAAAAAATTTCAACTGGAATTTTAGCATTTTTTTACGTGAAATTGTAAACATGTTGAAGTGGATTTTGAAAATTCTAGAGAGTATTTTAAAAGCTTCAACAGAATTTCAACACTTTTGAGAGGGATTTGAAAAGTTTCAATGGGAATGGGAAGAATTGGGACAAAAATTGGAAAATTTTGAAGGGACTTTGAAAAAATTTCAACTGGAATTTTAGCAATTTTTTTATGTGAAATTGCAAACATGTGGACATGGATTTTGAAAATTCTAGAGAGAATTTTAAAAGCTTCAAGAGAATTTCAACAATTTTGAGAGGGATTTGAAAAGTTTCAATGGGAATGGGAAGAATTGGGACAAAAATTGGAAAATTCTTAAGGGACTTTGAAAAAATATCAACTGGAATTTTAGCAATTTTTTGACGAGAAATTGTAAACATGTTGAAGTGGATTTTGAAAATTCTAGAGAGAATTTTAAAAGCTTCAACAGAATTTCAACACTTTTGAGAGGGATTTGAAAAGTTTCAATGGGAATGGGAAGAATTGGGACAAAAATTGGAAAATTTTTAAGGGACTTTGAAAAAATTTCAACTGGAATTTTAGCCATTTTTTGACGTGAAATTGTAAACATGTGGACATGGATTTTGAAAATTCTAGAGAGAATTTTAAAAGCTTCAAGAGAATTTCAACAATTTTGAGAGGGATTTGAAAAGTTTCAATGGGAATGGGAAGAATTGGTACAAAAATTGGAAAATTTTTAAGGGACTTTGAAAAAATTTCAACTGGAATTTTAGCCATTTTTTGATGTGAAATTGTAAACATGTGGACATGGATTTTGAAAATTCTAGAGAGAATTTTAAAAGCTTCAACAGAATTTCAACAATTTTGAGAGGGATTTGAAAAGTTTCAATGGGAATGGGAAGAATTGGTACAAAAATTGGAAAATTTTTAAGGGACTTTGAAAAAATTTCAACTGGAATTTTAGCCATTTTTTTAAGTGAAATTGTAAACATGTGGCCATGGATTTTGAAAATTCTAGAGAGAATTTTAAAAGCTTCAACAGAATTTCAACAATTTTGAGAGGGATTTGAAAAGTTTCAATGGGAATGGGAAGAATTGGGACAAAAATTGGAAAAATTTGAAGGGACTTTGAAAAAATTTCAACTGGAATTTTAGCAATTTTTTTATGTGAAATTGCAAACCTGTGGACATGGATTTTGAAAATTCTAGAGAGAATTTTAAAAGCTTCAACAGAATTTCAACAATTTTGAGAGGGATTTGAAAAGTTTCAATGGGAATGGGAAGAATTGGGACAAAAATTGGAAAATTTTTAAGGGACTTTGAAAAAATTTCAACTGGAATTTTAGCAATTTTTTGACGAGAAATTGTAAACATGTTGAAGTGGATTTTGAAAATTCTAGAGAGAATTTTAAAAGCTTCAAGAGAATTTCAACACTTTTGAGAGGGATTTGAAAAGTTTCAATGGGAATGGGAAGAATTGGGACAAAAATTGGAAAATTTTTAAGGGACTTTGAAAAAATTTCAACTGGAATTTTAGCCATTTTTTGACGTGAAATTGTAAACATGTGGACATGGATTTTGAAAATTCTAGAGAGAATTTTAAAAGCTTCAAGAGAATTTCAACAATTTTGAGAGGGATTTAAAGTTTCAATGGGAATGGGAAGAATTGGGACAAAAATTGGAAAATTTTTAAGGGACTTTGAAAAAATTTCAACTGGAATTTTAGCCATTTTTTTATGTGAAATTGTAAACATGTGGACATGGATTTTAAAAATTCTAGAGAGAATTTTAAAAGCTTCAAGAGAATTTCAACAATTTTGAGAGGGATTTGAAAAGTTTCAATGGGAATGGGAAGAATTGGGACAAAAATTGGAAAATTTTTAAGGGACTTTGAAAAAATTTCAACTGGAATTTTAGCCATTTTTTTACGTGAAATTGTGAACATGTGGACATGGATTTTGAAAATTCTAGAGTGAATTTTAAAAGCTTCAAGAGAATTTCAACAATTTTGAGAGGGATTTGAAAAGTTTCAATGGGAATGGGAAGAATTGGGACAAAAATTGGAAAATTTTTAAGGGACTGAAAAAATTTCAACTGGAATTTTAGCCATTTTTTGACGTGAAATTGTAAACATGTGGACATGGATTTTGAAAATTCTAGAGAGAATTTTAAAAGCTTCAACAGAATTTCAACAATTTTGAGAGGGATTTGAAAAGTTTCAATGGGAATGGGAAGAATTGGGACAAAAATTGGAAAATTTTTAAGGGACTTTGAAAAAATTTCAACTGGAATTTTAGCCATTTTTTGATGTGAAATTGTAAACATGTGGACATGGATTTTGAAAATTCTAGAGAGAATTTTAAAAGCTTCAACAGAATTTCAACAATTTTGAGAGGGATTTGAAAAGTTTCAATGGGAATGGGAAGAATTGGGACAAAAATTGGAAAATTTGTAAGGGACTTTGAAAAAATTTCAACTGGAATTTTAGCCATTTTTTGACGTGAAATTGTAAACATGTGGACATGGATTTTGAAAATTCTAGAGAGAATTTTAAAAGCTTCAACAGAATTTCAACACTTTTGAGAGGGATTTGAAAAGATTCAATGGGAATGGGAAGAATTGGGACAAAAATTGGAAAATTTTTAAGGGACTTTGAAAAAATTTCAACTGGAATTTTAGCCATTTTTTGACGTGAAATTGTAAACATGTGGACATGGATTTTGAAAATTCTAGAGAGCATTTTAAATGCTTCAACAGAATTTCAACACTTTTGAGAGGGATTTGAAAAGTTTCAATGGGAATGGGAAGAATTGGGACAAAAATTGGAAAATTTTTAAGGGACTTTGAAAAAATTTCAACTGGAATTTTAGCATTTTTTTACGTGAAATTGTAAACATGTTGAAGTGGATTTTGAAAATTCTAGAGAGAATTTTAAAAGCTTCAACAGAATTTCAACACTTTTGAGAGGGATTTGAAAAGTTTCAATGGGAATGGGAAGAATTGGGACAAAAATTGGAAAATTTTGAAGGGACTTTGAAAAAATGTCAACTGGAATTTTAGCAATTTTTTTATGTGAAATTGCAAACATGTGGACATGGATTTTGAAAATTCTAGAGAGAATTTTAAAAGCTTCAAGAGAATTTCAACAATTTTGAGAGGGATTTGAAAAGTTTCAATGGGAATGGGAAGAATTGGGACAAAAATTGGAAAATTTTTAAGGGACTTTGAAAAAATATCAACTGGAATTTTAGCAATTTTTTGACGAGAAATTGTAAACATGTTGAAGTGGATTTTGAAAATTCTAGAGAGAATTTTAAAAGCTTCAACAGAATTTCAACACTTTTGAGAGGGATTTGAAAAGTTTCAATGGGAATGGGAAGAATTGGGACAAAAATTGGAAAATTTTTAAGGGACTTTGAAAAAATTTCAACTGGAATTTTAGCCATTTTTTGACGTGAAATTGTAAACATGTGGACATGGATTTTGAAAATTCTAGAGAGAATTTTAAAAGCTTCAAGAGAATTTCAACAATTTTGAGAGGGATTTGAAAAGTTTCAATGGGAATGGGAAGAATTGGGACAAAAATTGGAAAATTTTTAAGGGACTTTGAAAAAATTTCAACTGGAATTTTAGCCATTTTTTACGTGAAATTGTAAACATGTGGCCATGGATTTTGAAAATTCTAGAAAGAATTTTAAAAGCTTCAAGAGAATTTCAACACTTTTGAGAGGGATTTGAAAAGTTTCAATGGGAATGGGAAGAATTGGGACAAAAATTGGAAAATTTTTAAGGGACTTTGAAAAAATTTCAACTGGAATTTTAGCCATTTTTTGACGTGAAATTGTAAACATGTGGCCATGGATTTTGAAAATTCTAGAGAGAATTTTAAAAGCTTCAACAGAATTTCAACAATTTTGAGAGGGATTTGAACAGTTTCAATGGGAATGGGAAGAATTGGGACAAAAATTGGAAAATTTTTAAGGGACTTTGAAAAAATTTCAACTGGAATTTTAGCCATTTTTTACGTGAAATTGTAAACATGTTGAAGTGGATTTTGAAAATTCTAGAGAGAATTTTAAAAGCTTCAAGAGAATTTCAACAATTTTGAGAGGGATTTGAAAAGTTTCAATGGGAATGGGAAGAATTGGGACAAAAATTGGAAAATTTTTAAGGGACTTTGAAAAAATTTCAACTGGAATTTTAGCCATTTTTTGATGCGAAATTGTAAACATGTGGACATGGATTTTGAAAATTCTAGAGAGAATTTTAAAAGCTTCAACAGAATTTCAACAATTTTGAGAGGGATTTGAAAAGTTTCAATGGGAATGGGAAGAATTGGGACAAAAATTGGAAAATTTGTAAGGGACTTTGAAAAAATTTCAACTGGAATTTTAGCCATTTTTTGACGTGAAATTGTAAACATGTGGACATGGATTTTGAAAATTCTAGAGAGAATTTTAAAAGCTTCAACAGAATTTCAACACTTTTGAGAGGGATTTGAAAAGTTTCAATGGGAATGGGAAGAATTGGGACAAAAATTGGAAAATTTTTAAGGGACTTTGAAAAAATTTCAACTGGAATTTTAGCCATTTTTTGACGTGAAATTGTAAACATGTGGACATGGATTTTGAAAATTCTAGAGAGCATTTTAAATGCTTCAACAGAATTTCAACACTTTTGAGAGGGATTTGAAAAGTTTCAATGGGAATGGGAAGAATTGGGACAAAAATTGGAAAATTTTGAAGGGACTTTGAAAAAATTTCAACTGGAATTTTAGCATTTTTTTACGTGAAATTGTAAACATGTTGAAGTGGATTTTGAAAATTCTAGAGAGAATTTTAAAAGCTTCAACAGAATTTCAACACTTTTGAGAGGGATTTGAAAAGTTTCAATGGGAATGGGAAGAATTGGGACAAAAATTGGAAAATTTTGAAGGGACTTTGAAAAAATTTCAACTGGAATTTTAGCAATTTTTTTATGTGAAATTGCAAACATGTGGACATGGATTTTGAAAATTCTAGAGAGAATTTTAAAAGCTTCAAGAGAATTTCAACAATTTTGAGAGGGATTTGAAAAGTTTCAATGGGAATGGGAAGAATTGGGACAAAAATTGGAAAATTTTTAAGGGACTTTGAAAAAATATCAACTGGAATTTTAGCAATTTTTTGACGTGAAATTGTAAACATGTTGAAGTGGATTTTGAAAATTCTAGAGAGAATTTTAAAAGCTTCAACAGAATTTCAACACTTTTGAGAGGGATTTGAAAAGTTTCAATGGGAATGGGAAGAATTGGGACAAAAATTGGAAAATTTTTAAGGGACTTTGAAAAAATTTCAACTGGAATTTTAGCCATTTTTTGACGTGAAATTGTAAACATGTGGACATGGATTTTGAAAATTCTAGAGAGAATTTTAAAAGCTTCAAGAGAATTTCAACAATTTTGAGAGGGATTTGAAAAGTTTCAATGGGAATGGGAAGAATTGGTACAAAAATTGGAAAATTTTTAAGGGACTTTGAAAAAATTTCAACTGGAATTTTAGCCATTTTTTGATGTGAAATTGTAAACATGTGGACATGGATTTTGAAAATTCTAGAGAGAATTTTAAAAGCTTCAACAGAATTTCAACAATTTTGAGAGGGATTTGAAAAGTTTCAATGGGAATGGGAAGAATTGGTACAAAAATTGGAAAATTTTTAAGGGACTTTGAAAAAATTTCAACTGGAATTTTAGCCATTTTTTTAAGTGAAATTGTAAACATGTGGCCATGGATTTTGAAAATTCTAGAGAGAATTTTAAAAGCTTCAACAGAATTTCAACAATTTTGAGAGGGATTTGAAAAGTTTCAATGGGAATGGGAAGAATTGGGACAAAAATTGGAAAAATTTGAAGGGACTTTGAAAAAATTTCAACTGGAATTTTAGCAATTTTTTTATGTGAAATTGCAAACCTGTGGACATGGATTTTGAAAATTCTAGAGAGAATTTTAAAAGCTTCAACAGAATTTCAACAATTTTGAGAGGGATTTGAAAAGTTTCAATGGGAATGGGAAGAATTGGGACAAAAATTGGAAAATTTTTAAGGGACTTTGAAAAAATTTCAACTGGAATTTTAGCAATTTTTTGACGAGAAATTGTAAACATGTTGAAGTGGATTTTGAAAATTCTAGAGAGAATTTTAAAAGCTTCAAGAGAATTTCAACACTTTTGAGAGGGATTTGAAAAGTTTCAATGGGAATGGGAAGAATTGGGACAAAAATTGGAAAATTTTTAAGGGACTTTGAAAAAATTTCAACTGGAATTTTAGCCATTTTTTGACGTGAAATTGTAAACATGTGGACATGGATTTTGAAAATTCTAGAGAGAATTTTAAAAGCTTCAAGAGAATTTCAACAATTTTGAGAGGGATTTAAAGTTTCAATGGGAATGGGAAGAATTGGGACAAAAATTGGAAAATTTTTAAGGGACTTTGAAAAAATTTCAACTGGAATTTTAGCCATTTTTTTATGTGAAATTGTAAACATGTGGACATGGATTTTAAAAATTCTAGAGAGAATTTTAAAAGCTTCAAGAGAATTTCAACAATTTTGAGAGGGATTTGAAAAGTTTCAATGGGAATGGGAAGAATTGGGACAAAAATTGGAAAATTTTTAAGGGACTTTGAAAAAATTTCAACTGGAATTTTAGCCATTTTTTTACGTGAAATTGTGAACATGTGGACATGGATTTTGAAAATTCTAGAGTGAATTTTAAAAGCTTCAAGAGAATTTCAACAATTTTGAGAGGGATTTGAAAAGTTTCAATGGGAATGGGAAGAATTGGGACAAAAATTGGAAAATTTTTAAGGGACTTTGAAAAAATTTCAACTGGAATTTTAGCCATTTTTTTAAGTGAAATTGTAAACATGTGGACATGGATTTTGAAAATTCTAGAGAGAATTTTAAAAGCTTCAACAGAATTTCAACAATTTTGAGAGGGATTTGAAAAGTTTCAATGGGAATGGGAAGAATTGGGACAAAAATTGGAAAATTTGTAAGGGACTTTGAAAAAATTTCAACTGGAATTTTAGCCATTTTTTGACGTGAAATTGTAAACATGTGGACATGGATTTTGAAAATTCTAGAGAGAATTTTAAAAGCTTCAACAGAATTTCAACACTTTTGAGAGGGATTTGAAAAGTTTCAATGGGAATGGGAAGAATTGGGACAAAAATTGGAAAATTTTTAAGGGACTTTGAAAAAATTTCAACTGGAATTTTAGCCATTTTTTGACGTGAAATTGTAAACATGTGGACATGGATTTTGAAAATTCTAGAGAGCATTTTAAATGCTTCAACAGAATTTCAACACTTTTGAGAGGGATTTGAAAAGTTTCAATGGGAATGGGAAGAATTGGGACAAAAATTGGAAAATTTTTAAGGGACTTTGAAAAAATTTCAACTGGAATTTTAGCATTTTTTTACGTGAAATTGTAAACATGTTGAAGTGGATTTTGAAAATTCTAGAGAGAATTTTAAAAGCTTCAACAGAATTTCAACACTTTTGAGAGGGATTTGAAAAGTTTCAATGGGAATGGGAAGAATTGGGACAAAAATTGGAAAATTTTGAAGGGACTTTGAAAAAATGTCAACTGGAATTTTAGCAATTTTTTTATGTGAAATTGCAAACATGTTGAAGTGGATTTTGAAAATTCTAGAGAGAATTTTAAAAGCTTCAACAGAATTTCAACACTTTTGAGAGGGATTTGAAAAGTTTCAATGGGAATGGGAAGAATTGGGACAAAAATTGGAAAATTTTTAAGGGACTTTGAAAAAATTTCAACTGGAATTTTAGCCATTTTTTGACGTGAAATTGTAAACATGTGGACATGGATTTTGAAAATTCTAGAGAGAATTTTAAAAGCTTCAAGAGAATTTCAACAATTTTGAGAGGGATTTGAAAAGTTTCAATGGGAATGGGAAGAATTGGTACAAAAATTGGAAAATTTTTAAGGGACTTTGAAAAAATTTCAACTGGAATTTTAGCCATTTTTTGATGTGAAATTGTAAACATGTGGACATGGATTTTGAAAATTCTAGAGAGAATTTTAAAAGCTTCAACAGAATTTCAACAATTTTGAGAGGGATTTGAAAAGTTTCAATGGGAATGGGAAGAATTGGGACAAAAATTGGAAAATTTTTAAGGGACTTTGAAAAAATTTCAACTGGAATTTTAGCCATTTTTTTAAGTGAAATTGTAAACATGTGGCCATGGATTTTGAAAATTCTAGAGAGAATTTTAAAAGCTTCAACAGAATTTCAACAATTTTGAGAGGGATTTGAAAAGTTTCAATGGGAATGGGAAGAATTGGGACAAAAATTGGAAAAATTTGAAGGGACTTTGAAAAATTTCAACTGGAATTTTAGCAATTTTTTTATGTGAAATTGCAAACATGTGGACATGGATTTTGAAAATTCTAGAGAGAATTTTAAAAGCTTCAACAGAATTTCAACAATTTTGAGAGGGATTTGAAAAGTTTCAATGGGAATGGGAAGAATTGGGACAAAAATTGGAAAATTTTTAAGGGACTTTGAAAAAATTTCAACTGGAATTTTAGCAATTTTTTGACGAGAAATTGTAATCATGTTGAAGTGGATTTTGAAAATTCTAGAGAGAATTTTAAAAGCTTCAAGAGAATTTCAACACTTTTGAGAGGGATTTGAAAAGTTTCAATGGGAATGGGAAGAATTGGGACAAAAATTGGAAAATTTTTAAGGGACTTTGAAAAAATTTCAACTGGAATTTTAGCCATTTTTTGACGTGAAATTGTAAACATGTGGACATGGATTTTGAAAATTCTAGAGAGAATTTTAAAAGCTTCAAGAGAATTTCAACAATTTTGAGAGGGATTTAAAGTTTCAATGGGAATGGGAAGAATTGGGACAAAAATTGGAAAATTTTTAAGGGACTTTGAAAAAATTTCAACTGGAATTTTAGCCATTTTTTTATGTGAAATTGTGAACATGTGGACATGGATTTTGAAAATTCTAGAGTGAATTTTAAAAGCTTCAAGAGAATTTCAACAATTTTGAGAGGGATTTGAAAAGTTTCAATGGGAATGGGAAGAATTGGGACAAAAATTGGAAAATTTTTAAGGGACTGAAAAAATTTCAACTGGAATTTTAGCCATTTTTTGACGTGAAATTGTAAACATGTGGACATGGATTTTGAAAATTCTAGAGAGAATTTTAAAAGCTTCAACAGAATTTCAACAATTTTGAGAGGGATTTGAAAAGTTTCAATGGGAATGGGAAGAATTGGGACAAAAATTGGAAAATTTTTAAGGGACTTTGAAAAAATTTCAACTGGAATTTTAGCCATTTTTTGACGTGAAATTGTAAACATGTGGACATGGATTTTGAAAATTCTAGAGAGAATTTTAAAAGCTTCAAGAGAATTTCAACAATTTTGAGAGGGATTTGAAAAGTTTCAATGGGAATGGGAAGAATTGGGACAAAAATTGGAAAATTTTTAAGGGACTTTGAAAAAATTTCAAATGGAATTTTAGCCATTTTTTATGTGAAATTGTAAAAATGTGGACATGGATTTTGAAAATTCTAGAGAGAATTTTAAAAGCTTCAACAGAATTTCAACACTTTTGAGAGGGATTTGAAAAGTTTCAATGAGAATGGGAAGAATTGGGACAAAAATTGGAAAATTTTTAAGGGACTTCGAAAAAATTTCAACTGGAATTTTAGCCATTTTTTGACGTGAAATTGTAAACATGTGGCCATGGATTTTGAAAATTCTAGAGAGAATTTTAAAAGCTTCAACAGAATTTCAACACTTTTGAGAGGGATTTGAAAAGTTTCAATGGGAATGGGAAGAATTGGGACAAAAATTGGAAAATTTTTAAGGGACTTTGAAAAAATTTCAACTGGAATTTTAGCCATTTTTTTACGTGAAATTGTAAACATGTTGAAGTGGATTTTGAAAATTCTAGAGAGAATTTTAAAAGCTTCAACAGAATTTCAACAATTTTGAGAGGGATTTGAAAAGTTTCAATGGGAATGGGAAGAATTGGGACAAAAATTGGAAAAATTTGAAGGGACTTTGAAAAAATTTCAACTGGAATTTTAGCATTTTTTTTACGTGAAATTGCAAACATGTGGACATGGATTTTGAAAATTCTAGAGAGAATTTTAAAAGCTTCAAGAGAATTTCTACAATTTTGAGAGGGATTTGAAAAGTTTCAATGGGAATGGGAAGAATTGGGACAAAAATTGGAAAATTTTTAAGGGACTTTGAAAAAATTTCAACTGGAATTTTAGCCATTTTTTGACGTGAAATTGTAAACATGTTGAAGTGGATTTTGAAAATTCTAGAGTGAATTTTAAAAGCTTCAACAGAATTTCAACACTTTTGAGAGGGATTTGAAAAGTTTCAATGGGAATGGGAAGAATTGGTACAAAAATTGGAAAATTTTTAAGGGACTTTGAAAAAATTTCAACTGGAATTTTAGCCATTTTTTTACGTGAAATTGTGAACATGTGGACATGGATTTTGAAAATTCTAGAGAGAATTTTAAAAGCTTCAAGAGAATTTCAACAATTTTGAGAGGGATTTGAAAAGTTTCAATGGGAATGGGAAGAATTGGGACAAAAATTGGAAAATTTTGAAGGGACTTTGAAAAAATTTCAACTGGAATTTTAGCCATTTTTTGACGTGAAATTGTAAACATGTGGACATGGATTTTGAAAATTCTAGAGAGAATTTTAAAAGCTTCAAGAGAATTTCAACAATTTTGAGAGGGATTTGAAAAGTTTCAATGGGAATGGGAAGAATTGGGACAAAAATTGGAAAATTTTTAAGGGACTTTGAAAAAATTTCAACTGGAATTTTAGCCATTTTTTGACGTGAAATTGTAAACACGTGGACATGGATTTTGAAAATTCTAGAGAGAATTTTAAAAGCTTCAAGAGAATTTCAACAATTTTGAGAGGGATTTGAAAAGTTTCAATGGGAATGGGAAGAATTGGGACAAAAATTGGAAAATTTTTAAGGGACTTTGAAAAAATTTCAACTGGAATTTTAGCAATTTTTTGACGTGAAATTGTAAACATGTGGACATGGATTTTGAAAATTCTAGAGAGAATTTTAAAAGCTTCAAGAGAATTTCAGCAATTTTGAGAGGGATTTGAAAAGTTTCAATGGGAATGGGAAGAATTGGGACAAAAATTGGAAAATTTTTAAGGGACTTTGAAAAAATTTCAACTGGAATTTTAGCCATTTTTTGACGTGAAATTGTGAACATGTGGACATGGATTTTGAAAATTCTAGAGAGAATTTTAAAAGCTTCAAGAGAATTTCAACAATTTTGAGAGGGATTTGAAAAGTTTCAATGGGAATGGGAAGAATTGGGACAAAAATTGGAAAATTTTTAAGGGACTTTGAAAAAATTTCAACTGGAATTTTAGCATTTTTTTTATGTGAAATTGCAAACATGTGGACATGGATTTTGAAAATTCTAGAGAGAATTTTAAAAGCTTCAAGAGAATTTCAACAATTTTGAGAGGGATTTGAAAAGTTTCAATGGGAATGGGAAGAATTGGGACAAAAATTGGAAAATTTTTAAGAGACTTTGAAAAAATTTCAACTGGAATTTTAGCCATTTTTTGACGTGAAATTGTAAACATGTGGACATGGATTTTGAAAATTCTAGAGAGAATTTTAAAAGCTTCAAGAGAATTTCAACAATTTTGAGAGGGATTTGAAAAGTTTCAATGGGAATGGGAAGAATTGGGACAAAAATTGGAAAATTTTTAAGGGACTTTGAAAAAATTTCAACTGGAATTTTAGCCATTTTTTGACGTGAAATTGTGAACATGTGGACATGGATTTTGAAAATTCTAGAGTGAATTTTAAAAGCTTCAAGAGAATTTCAACAATTTTGAGAGGGATTTGAAAAGTTTCAATGGGAATGGGAAGAATTGGGACAAAAATTGGAAAATTTTTAAGGGACTTTGAAAAAATTTCAACTGGAATTTTAGCCATTTTTTTACGTGAAATTGTGAACATGTGGACATGGATTTTGAAAATTCTAGAGAGAATTTTAAAAGCTTTAACAGAATTTCTACAATTTTGAGAGGGATTTGAAAAGTTTCAATGGGAATGGGAAGAATTGGGACAAAAATTGGAAAATTTTTAAGGGACTTTGAAAAAATTTCAACTGGAATTTTAGCCATTTTTTGACGTGAAATTGTAAACATGTGGACATGGATTTTGAAAATTCTAGAGAGAATTTTAAAAGCTTCAAGAGAATTTCAACAATTTTGAGAGGGATTTGAAAAGTTTCAATGGGAATGGGAAGAATTGGGACAAAAATTGGAAAATTTTTAAGGGACTTTGAAAAAATTTCAAATGGAATTTTAACAATTTTTTTAATGTGAAATTGTAAACATGTGGAAGTGGATTTTGAAAATTCTAGAGAGAATTTTAAAAGCTTCAACAGAATTTCAACAATTTTGAGAGGGATTTGAAAAGTTTCAATGGGAATGGGAAGAATTGGGACAAAAATTGGAAAATTTTTAAGGGACTTTGAAAAAATTTCAACTGGAATTTTAGCCATTTTTTTACGTGAAATTGTGAACATGTGGACATGGATTTTGAAAATTCTAGAGAGAATTTTAAAAGCTTCAACAGAATTTCAACAATTTTGAGAGGGATTTGAAAAGTTTCAATGGGAATGGGAAGAATTGGGACAAAAATTGGAAAATTTTGAAGGGACTTTGAAAAAATTTCAACTGGAATTTTAGCCATTTTTTGACGTGAAATTGTAAACATGTGGACATGGATTTTGAAAATTCTAGAGAGAATTTTAAAAGCTTCAAGAGAATTTCAACAATTTTGAGAGGGATTTGAAAAGTTTCAATGGGAATGGGAAGAATTGGTACAAAAATTGGAAAATTTTTAAGGGACTTTGAAAAAATTTCAACTGGAATTTTAGCCATTTTTTGACGTGAAATTGTAAACACGTGGACATGGATTTTGAAAATTCTAGAGAGAATTTTAAAAGCTTCAAGAGAATTTCAACAATTTTGAGAGGGATTTGAAAAGTTTCAATGGGAATGGGAAGAATTGGGACAAAAATTGGAAAATTTTTAAGGGACTTTGAAAAAATTTCAACTGGAATTTTAGCAATTTTTTGACGTGAAATTGTGAACATGTGGACATGGATTTTGAAAATTCTAGAGAGAATTTTAAAAGCTTCAAGAGAATTTCAGCAATTTTGAGAGGGATTTGAAAAGTTTCAATGGGAATGGGAAGAATTGGGACAAAAATTGGAAAATTTTGAAGGGACTTTGAAAAAATTTCAACTGGAATTTTAGCAATTTTTTTACGTGAAATTGTGAACATGTGGACATGGATTTTGAAAATTCTAGAGAGAATTTTAAAAGCTTCAACAGAATTTCAACAATTTTGAGAGGGATTTGAAAAGTTTCAATGGGAATGGGAAGAATTGGGACAAAAATTGGAAAATTTTTAAGGGACTTTGAAAAAATTTCAACTGGAATTTTAGCATTTTTTTGACGTGAAATTGTGAACATGTGGACATGGATTTTGAAAATTCTAGAGAGAATTTTAAAAGCTTCAAGAGAATTTCAACAATTTTGAGAGGGATTTGAAAAGTTTCAATGGGAATGGGAAGAATTGGGACAAAAATTGGAAAATTTTTAAGAGACTTTGAAAAAATTTCAACTGGAATTTTAGCCATTTTTTGACGTGAAATTGTAAACATGTGGACATGGATTTTGAAAATTCTAGAGAGAATTTTAAAAGCTTTAACAGAATTTCTACAATTTTGAGAGGGATTTGAAAAGTTTCAATGGGAATGGGAAGAATTGGGACAAAAATTGGAAAATTTTTAAGGGACTTTGAAAAAATTTCAACTGGAATTTTAGCCTTTTTTTTACGTGAAATTGTAAACATGTGGACATGGATTTTGAAAATTCTAGAGAGAATTTTAAAAGCTTCAACAGAATTTCAACACTTTTGAGAGGGATTTGAAAAGTTTCAATGGGAATGGGAAGAATTGGGACAAAAATTGGAAAATTTTTAAGGGACTTTGAAAAAATTTCAACTGGAATTTTAGCATTTTTTTTACGTGAAATTGTAAACATGTGGACATGGATTTTGAAAATTCTAGAGAGAATTTTAAAAGCTTCAACAGAATTTCAAGACTTTTGAGAGGGATTTGAAAAGTTTCAATGGGAATGGGAAGAATCGGGACAAAAATTGGAAAATTTTTAAGGGACTTTGAAAAAATTTCAAATGGAATTTTAGCCATTTTTTGACATGAAATTGTAAACATGTGGAAGTGGATTTTGAAAATTCTAGAGAGAATTTTAAAAGCTTCAAGAGAATTTCAACAATTTTGAGAGGGATTTGAAAAGTTTCAATGGGAATGGGAAGAATTGGGACAAAAATTGGAAAATTTTTAAGGGACTTTGAAAAAATTTCAACTGGAATTTTAGCAATTTTTTTACGTGAAATTGTGAACATGTGGACATGGATTTTGAAAATTCTAGAGAGAATTTTAAAAGCTTCAAGAGAATTTCAACAATTTTGAGAGGGATTTGAAAAGTTTCAATGGGAATGGGAAGAATTGGGACAAAAATTGGAAAATTTTTAAGGGACTTTGAAAAAATTTCAACTGGAATTTTAGCATTTTTTTGACGTGAAATTGTGAACATGTGGACATGGATTTTGAAAATTCTAGAGAGAATTTTAAAAGCTTCAAGAGAATTTCAACAATTTTGAGAGGGATTTGAAAAGTTTCAATGGGAATGGGAAGAATTGGGACAAAAATTGGAAAATTTTTAAGAGACTTTGAAAAAATTTCAACTGGAATTTTAGCAATTTTTTTACGTGAAATTGTAAACATGTGGACATGGATTTTGAAAATTCTAGAGAGAATTTTAAAAGCTTTAACAGAATTTCTACAATTTTGAGAGGGATTTGAAAAGTTTCAATGGGAATGGGAAGAATTGGGACAAAAATTGGAAAATTTTTAAGGGACTTTGAAAAAATTTCAACTGGAATTTTAGCCATTTTTTTAAGTGAAATTGTAAACATGTGGACATGGATTTTGAAAATTCTAGAGAGAATTTTAAAAGCTTTAACAGAATTTCAACAATTTTGAGAGGGATTTGAAAAGTTTCAATGGGAATGGGAAGAATTGGGACAAAAATTGGAAAATTTTTCAGGGACTTTGAAAAAATTTCAACTGGAATTTTAGCCTTTTTTTGACGTGAAATTGTAAACATGTGGACATGGATTTTGAAAATTCTAGAGAGAATTTTAAAAGCTTCAAGAGAATTTCAACAATTTTGAGAGGGATTTGAAAAGTTTCAATGGGAATGGGAAGAATTGGGACAAAAATTGGAAAATTTTGAAGGGACTTTGAAAAAATTTCAAATGGAATTTTAGCCATTTTTTGACATGAAATTGTAAACATGTGGAAGTGGATTTTGAAAATTCTAGAGAGAATTTTAAAAGCTTCAAGAGAATTTCAACAATTTTGAGAGGGATTTGAAAAGTTTCAATGGGAATGGGAAGAATTGGGACAAAAATTGGAAAATTTTTAAGGGACTTTGAAAAAATTTCAACTGGAATTTTAACAATTTTTTTAATGTGAAATTGTAAACATGTGGACATGGATTTTGAAAATTCTAGAGAGAATTTTAAAAGCTTCAACAGAATTTCAACACTTTTGAGAGGGATTTGAAAAGTTTCAATGGGAATGGGAAGAATTGGGACAAAAATTGGAAAATTTTTAAGGGACTTTGAAAAAATTTCAACTGGAATTTTAGCCATTTTTTTACGTGAAATTGTGAACATGTGGACATGGATTTTGAAAATTCTAGAGAGAATTTTAAAAGCTTCAAGAGAATTTCAACAATTTTGAGAGGGATTTGAAAAGTTTCAATGGGAATGGGAAGAATTGGGACAAAAATTGGAAAATTTTTAAGGGACTTTGAAAAAATTTCAACTGGAATTTTAGCTATTTTTTGACGTGAAATTGTAAACACGTGGACATGGATTTTGAAAATTCTAGAGAGAATTTTAAAAGCTTTAACAGAATTTCTACAATTTTGAGAGGGATTTGAAAAGTTTCAATGGGAATGGGAAGAATTGGGACAAAAATTGGAAAATTTTTAAGGGACTTTGAAAAAATTTCAACTGGAATTTTAGCCATTTTTTGACGTGAAATTGTGAACATGTGGACATGGATTTTGAAAATTCTAGAGAGAATTTTAAAAGCTTCAAGAGAATTTCAGCAATTTTGAGAGGGATTTGAAAAGTTTCAATGGGAATGGGAAGAATTGGGACAAAAATTGGAAAATTTTTAAGGGACTTTGAAAAAATTTCAACTGGAATTTAGCAATTTTTTGACGTGAAATTGTGAACATGTGGACATGGATTTTGAAAATTCTAGAGAGAATTTTAAAAGCTTCAACAGAATTTCAACAATTTTGAGAGGGATTTGAAAAGTTTCAATGGGAATGGGAAGAATTGGGACAAAAATTGGAAAATTTTTAAGGGACTTTGAAAAAATTTCAACTGGAATTTTAGCCATTTTTTTACGTGAAATTGTAAACATGTGGACATGGATTTTGAAAATTCTAGAGAGAATTTTAAAAGCTTCAACAGAATTTCAACACTTTTGAGAGGGATTTGAAAAGTTTCAATGGGAATGGGAAGAATTGGGACAAAAATTGGAAAATTTTTAAGGGACTTTGAAAAAATTTCAACTGGAATTTTAGCAATTTTTTTACGTGAAATTGTAAACATGTGGACATGGATTTTGAAAATTCTAGAGAGAATTTTAAAAGCTTTAACAGAATTTCAGCAATTTTGAGAGGGATTTGAAAAGTTTCAATGGGAATGGGAAGAATTGGGACAAAAATTTGGAAAATTTTGAAGGGACTTTGAAAAAATTTCAACTGGAATTTTAGCCTTTTTTTTACGTGAAATTGTAAACATGTGGACATGGATTTTGAAAATTCTAGAGAGAATTTTAAAAGCTTCAACAGAATTTCAACAATTTTGAGAGGGATTTGAAAAGTTTCAATGGGAATGGGAAGAATTGGGACAAAAATTGGAAAATTTTTAAGGGACTTTGAAAAAATTTCAACTGGAATTTTAGCCTTTTTTTTACGTGAAATTGTAAACATGTGGACATGGATTTTGAAAATTCTAGAGAGAATTTTAAAAGCTTCAACAGAATTTCAAGACTTTTGAGAGGGATTTGAAAAGTTTCAATGGGAATGGGAAGAATTGGGACAAAAATTGGAAAATTTTTCAGGGACTTTGAAAAAATTTCAACTGGAATTTTAGCAATTTTTTTATGTGAAATTGTGAACATGAGGACATGGATTTTGAAAATTCTAGAGAGAATTTTAAAAGCTTCAAGAGAATTTCAACAATTTTGAGAGGGATTTGAAAAGTTTCAATGGGAATGGGAAGAATTGGGACAAAAATTGGAAAATTTTTAAGGGACTTTGAAAAAATTTCAACTGGAATTTTAGCAATTTTTTATGTGAAATTGTAAACATGAGGACATGGATTTTGAAAATTCTAGAGAGAATTTTAAAAGCTTCAAGAGAATTTCAACAATTTTGAGAGGGATTTGAAAAGTTTCAATGGGAATGGGAAGAATTGGGACAAAATTGGAAAATTTTTAAGGGACTTTGAAAAAATTTCAACTGGAATTTTAGCCATTTTTTTATGTGAAATTGTAAACATGTTGAAGTGGATTTGAAAATTCTAGAGAGAATTTTAAAAGCTTCAACAGAATTTCAACACTTTTGAGAGGGATTTGAAAAGTTTCAATGGGAATGGGAAGAATTGGGACAAAAATTGGAAAATTTTTAAGGGACTTTGAAAAAATTTCAACTGGAATTTTAACAATTTTTTTATGTGAAATTGTGAACATGTGGACATGGATTTTGAAAATTCTAGAGAGAATTTTAAAAGCTTCAAGAGAATTTCAACAATTTTGAGAGGGATTTGAAAAGTTTCAATGGGAATGGGAAGAATTGGGACAAAAATTGGAAAATTTTTAAGGGACTTTGAAAAAAATTTCAACTGGAATTTTAGCCATTTTTTGACGTGAAATTGTAAACATGTGGCCATGGATTTTGAAAATTCTAGAGAGAATTTTAAAAGCTTCAACAGAATTTCAACAATTTTGAGAGGGATTTGAAAAGTTTCAATGGGAATGGGAAGAATTGGGACAAAAATTGGAAATTTTTAAGGGACTTTGAAAAAATTTCAACTGGAATTTTAGCCTTTTTTTTACGTGAAATTGTAAACATGTGGCCATGGATTTTGAAAATTCTAGAGAGAATTTTAAAAGCTTCAACAGAATTTCAACAATTTTGAGAGGGATTTGAAAAGTTTCAATGGGAATGGGAAGAATTGGGACAAAAATTGGAAAATTTTTAAGGGACTTTGAAAAAATTTCAACTGGAATTTTAGCCTTTTTTTTACGTGAAATTGTAAACATGTGGACATGGATTTTGAAAATTCTAGAGAGAATTTTAAAAGCTTCAACAGAATTTCAACACTTTTGAGAGGGATTTGAAAAGTTTCAATGGGAATGGGAAGAATTGGGACAAAAATTGGAAAATTTTTAAGGGACTTTGAAAAAATTTCAACTGGAATTTTAGCCATTTTTTGACGTGAAATTGTGAACATGTGGACATGGATTTTGAAAATTCTAGAGAGAATTTTAAAAGCTTCAAGAGAATTTCAACAATTTTGAGAGGGATTTGAAAAGTTTCAATGGAATGGGAAGAATTGGGACAAAAATTGGAAAATTTTTAAGGGACTTTGAAAAAATTTCAACTGGAATTTTAGCCATTTTTTGACGTGAAATTGTAAACATGTGGCCATGGATTTTGAAAATTCTAGAGAGAATTTTAAAAGCTTCAAGAGAATTTTAACAATTTTGAGAGGGATTTGAAAAGTTTCAATGGGAATGGGAAGAATTGGGACAAAATTGGAAAATTTTTAAGGGACTTTGAAAAAATTTCAACTGGAATTTTAGCAATTTTTTGACATGAAATTGTGAACATGTGGACATGGATTTTGAAAATTCTAGAGAGAATTTTAAAAAGCTTCAACAGAATTTCAACAATTTTGAGAGGGATTTGAAAAGTTTCAATGGGAATGGGAAGAATTGGGACAAAAATTGGAAAATTTTAAGGGACTTTGAAAAAATTTCAACTGGAATTTTAGCCATTTTTTTACGTGAAATTGTAAACATGTGGACATGGATTTTGAAAATTCTAGAGAGAATTTTAAAAGCTTCAACAGAATTTCAACACTTTTGAGAGGGATTTGAAAAGTTTCAATGGGAATGGGAAGAATTGGGACAAAAATTGGAAAATTTTTAAGGGACTTTGAAAAATTTCAACTGGAATTTTAGCATTTTTTTACGTGAAATTGTAAACATGTGGACATGGATTTTGAAAATTCTAGAGAGAATTTTAAAAGCTTCAAGAGAATTTCAACAATTTGGAGAGGGATTTGAAAAGTTTCAATGGGAATGGAAGAATTGGGACAAAAATTGGAAAATTTTTAAGGGACTTTGAAAAAAATTTCAACTGGAATTTTAGCAAGTTTTTTATGTGAAATTGCAAACATGTGGACATGGATTTTGAAAATTCTAGAGAGAATTTTAAAAGCTTCAAGAGAATTTCTACAATTTTGAGAGGGATTTGAAAAGTTTCAATGGGAATGGGAAGAATTGGGACAAAAATTGGAAAATTTTTAAGGGACTTTGAAAAAATTTCAACTGGAATTTTAGCAATTTTTTGACGAGAAATTGTAAACATGTTGAAGTGGATTTTGAAAATTCTAGAGAGAATTTTAAAAGCTTGAAGAGAATTTCAACAATTTTGAGAGGGATTTGAAAAGTTTCAATGGGAATGGGAAGAATTGGGACAAAAATTGGAAAATTTTTAAGGGACTTTGAAAAATTTCAACTGGAATTTTAGCCATTTTTTGACGTGAAATTGTAAACATGTGGACATGGATTTTGAAAATTCTAGAGAGAATTTTAAAAGCTTCAAGAGAATTTCAACAATTTTGAGAGGGATTTGAAAAGTTTCAATGGGAATGGGAAGAATTGGGACAAAATTGGAAAATTTTTAAGGGACTTTGAAAAAATTTCAACTGGAATTTTAGCCTTTTTTTGACGTGAAATTGTGAACATGTGGACATGGATTTTGAAAATCTAGAGAGAATTTTAAAAGCTTCAAGAGAATTTCAACAATTTTGAGAGGGATTTGAAAAGTTTCAATGGGAATGGGAAGAATTGGGACAAAAATTGGAAAATTTTTAAGGGACTTTGAAAAAATTTCAACTGGAATTTTAGCCATTTTTTGACATGAAATTGTAAACATGTGGCCATGGATTTTGAAAATTCTAGAGAGAATTTTAAAAGCTTCAACAGAATTTCAACACTTTTGAGAGGGATTTGAAAAGTTTCAATGGGAATGGGAAGAATTGGGACAAAAATTGGAAAATTTTTAAGGGACTTTGAAAAAATTTCAACTGGAATTTTAGCATTTTTTTACGTGAAATTGTAAACATGTTGAAGTGGATTTTGAAAATTCTAGAGAGAATTTTAAAAGCTTCAAGAGAATTTCAACACTTTTGAGAGGGATTTGAAAAGTTTCAATGGGAATGGGAAGAATTGGGACAAAAATTGGAAAATTTTTAAGGGACTTTGAAAAAATTTCAACTGGAATTTTAGCATTTTTTTACGTGAAATTGTAAACATGTTGAAGTGGATTTTGAAAATTCTAGAGAGAATTTTAAAAGCTTCAAGAGAATTTCAACAATTTGGAGAGGGATTTGAAAAGTTTCAATGGGAATGGGAAGAATTGGGACAAAAATTGGAAAATTTTGAAGGGACTTTGAAAAAATTTCAACTGGAATTTTAGCAAGTTTTTTATGTGAAATTGCAAACATGTGGACATGGATTTTGAAAATTCTAGAGAGAATTTTAAAAGCTTCAAGAGAATTTCTACAATTTTGAGAGGGATTTGAAAAGTTTCAATGGGAATGGGAAGAATTGGGACAAAAATTGGAAAATTTTTAAGGGACTTTGAAAAAATTTCAACTGGAATTTTAGCAATTTTTTGACGAGAAATTGTAAACATGTTGAAGTGGATTTTGAAAATTCTAGAGAGAATTTTAAAAGCTTCAAGAGAATTTCAACAATTTTGAGAGGGATTTGAAAAGTTTCAATGGGAATGGGAAGAATTGGGACAAAAATTGGAAAATTTTTAAGGGACTTTGAAAAAATTTCAACTGGAATTTTAGCCATTTTTTGACGTGAAATTGTAAACATGTGGACATGGATTTTGAAAATTCTAGAGAGAATTTTAAAAGCTTCAACAGAATTTCAACAATTTTGAGAGGGATTTGAAAAGTTTCAATGGGAATGGGAAGAATTGGGACAAAAATTGGAAAATTTTTAAGGGACTTTGAAAAATTTCAACTGGAATTTTAGCCTTTTTTGACGTGAAATTGTAAACATGTGGACATGGATTTTGAAAATTCTAGAGAGAATTTTAAAAGCTTTAACAGAATTTCTACAATTTTGAGAGGGATTTGAAAAGTTTCAATGGGAATGGGAAGAATTGGGACAAAAATTGGAAAATTTTTAAGGGACTTTGAAAAAATTTCAACTGGAATTTTAGCAATTTTTTTACGTGAAATTGTGAACATGTGGACATGGATTTTGAAAATTCTAGAGAGAATTTTAAAAGCTTCAAGAGAATTTCAACAATTTGGAGAGGGATTTGAAAAGTTTCAATGGGAATGGGAAGAATTGGGACAAAAATTGGAAAATTTTTAAGGGACTTTGAAAAAATTTCAACTGGAATTTTAGCCATTTTTTGACGTGAAATTGTAAACATGTGGAAGTGGATTTTGAAAATTCTAGAGAGAATTTTAAAAGCTTCAACAGAATTTCAACAATTTTGAGAGGGATTTGAAAAGTTTCAATGGGAATGGGAAGAATTGGGACAAAAATTGGAAAATTTTTAAGGGACTTTGAAAAAATTTCAACTGGAATTTTAGCCTTTTTTTTACGTGAAATTGTAAACATGTGGACATGGATTTTGAAAATTCTAGAGAGAATTTTAAAAGCTTTAACAGAATTTCTACAATTTTGAGAGGGATTTGAAAAGTTTCAATGGGAATGGGAAGAATTGGGACAAAAATTGGAAAATTTTTAAGGGACTTTGAAAAAATTTCAACTGGAATTTTAGCCATTTTTTGACGGGAAATTGTAAACATGTGGAAGTGGATTTTGAAAATTCTAGAGAGAATTTTTAAAGCTTCAAGAGAATTTCAACAATTTTGAGAGGGATTTGAAAAGTTTCAATGGGAATGGGAAGAATTGGGACAAAATTGGAAAATTTTTAAGGGACTTTGAAAAAATTTCAACTGGAATTTTAGCCTTTTTTGACGTGAAATTGTAAACATGTGGACATGGATTTTGAAAATTCTAGAGAGAATTTTAAAAGCTTCAACAGAATTTCAACACTTTTGAGAGGGATTTGTAAAGTTTCAATGGGAATGGGAAGAATTGGGACAAAAATTGGAAAATTTTTAAGGGACTTTGAAAAAATTTCAACTGGAATTTAGCCATTTTTTGACGTGAAATTGTGAACATGTGGACATGGATTTTGAAAATTCTAGAGAGAATTTTAAAAGCTTCAACAGAATTTCAACAATTTTGAGAGGGATTTGGAAAGTTTCAATGGGAATGGGAAGAATTGGGACAAAAATTGGAAAATTTTTCAGGGACTTTGAAAAAATTTCAACTGGAATTTTAGCCATTTTTCGACATGAAATTGTAAACATGTGGACATGGATTTTGAAAATTCTAGAGAGAATTTTAAAAGCTTCAAGAGAATTTCAATAATTTTGAGAGGGATTGGAAAAGTTTCAATGGGAATGGGAAGAATTGGGACAAAAATTGGAAAATTTTTAAGGGACTTTGAAAAAATTTCAACTGGAATTTTAGCATTTTTTTACGTGAAATTGTAAACATGTGGAAGTGGATTTTGAAAATTCTAGAGAGAATTTTAAAAGCTTCAAGAGAATTTCAACAATTTGGAGAGGGGATTTGAAAAGTTTCAATGGGAATGGGAAGAATTGGGACAAAAATTGGAAAATTTTGAAGGGACTTTGAAAAAATTTCAACTGGAATTTTAGCAATTTTTTTATGTGAAATTGTAAACATGTGGCCATGGATTTTGAAAATTCTAGAGAGAATTTTAAAAGCTTCAAGAGAATTTCTACAATTTTGAGAGGGATTTGAAAAGTTTCAATGGGAATGGGAAGAATTGGGACAAAAATTGGAAAATTTTTAAGGGACTTTGAAAAAATTTCAACTGGAATTTTAGCAATTTTTTGACGAGAAATTGTAAACATGTTGAAGTGGATTTTGAAAATTCTAGAGAGAATTTTAAAAGCTTCAAGAGAATTTCAACACTTTTGAGAGGGATTTGAAAAGTTTCAATGGGAATGGGAAGAATTGGGACAAAAATTGGAAAATTTTTAAGGGACTTTGAAAAAATTTCAACTGGAATTTTAACAATTTTTTTATGTGAAATTGTGAACATGTGGACATGGATTTTAAAAATTCTAGAGAGAATTTTAAAAGCTTCAAGAGAATTTCAACAGTTTTGAGAGGGATTTGAAAAGTTTCAATGGGAATGGGAAGAATTGGGACAAAAATTGGAAAATTTTTAAGGGACTTTGAAAAAATTTCAACTGGAATTTTAGCAATTTTTTGACGTGAAATTGTAAACATGTGGACATGGATTTTGAAAATTCTAGAGAGAATTTTAAAAGCTTCAAGAGAATTTCAACAATTTTGAGAGGGATTTGAAAAGTTTCAATGGGAATGGGAAGAATTGGGACAAAAATTGGAAAATTTTTAAGGGACTTTGAAAAAATTTCAACTGGAATTTTAGCCATTTTTTGACGTGAAATTGTAAACATGTGGAAGTGGATTTGAAAATTCTAGAGAGAATTTTAAAAGCTTCAACAGAATTTCAACAATTTTGAGAGGGATTTGAAAAGTTTCAATGGGAATGGGAAGAATTGGGACAGAAATTGGAAAATTTTTAAGGGACTTTGAAAAAATTTCAACTGGAATTTTAGCCATTTTTTGACGTGAAATTGTGAACCTGTGGACATGGATTTTGAAAATTCTAGAGAGAATTTTAAAAGCTTCAAGAGAATTTCAACAATTTTGAGAGGGATTTGAAAAGTTTCAATGGGAATGGGAAGAATTGGGACAAAAATTGGAAAATTTTTCAGGGACTTTGAAAAAATTTCAACTGGAATTTTAGCCATTTTTTTATGTGAAATTGTGAACATGTGGACATGGATTTTGAAAATTCTAGAGAGAATTTTTAAAAGCTTCAAGAGAATTTCAACAATTTTGAGAGGGATTTGAAAAGTTTCAGTGGGAATGGGAAGAATTGGGACAAAAGTTGGAAAATTTTTAAGGGACTTTGAAAAAATTTCAACTGGAATTTTAGCCATTTTTTGACGTGAAATTGTAAACACGTGGACATGGATTTTGAAAATTCTAGAGAGAATTTTAAAAGCTTTAACAGAATTTCTACAATTTTGAGAGGGATTTGAAAAGTTTCAATGGGAATGGGAAGAATTGGGACAAAAATTGGAAAATTTTTAAGGGACTTTGAAAAAATTTCAACTGGAATTTTAGCCTTTTTTTGACGTGAAATTGTAAACATGTGGCCATGGATTTTGAAAATTCTAGAGAGAATTTTAAAAGCTTCAACAGAATTTCAACAATTTTGAGAGGGATTTGAAAAGTTTCAATGGGAATGGGAAGAATTGGGACAAAAATTGGAAAATTTTTAAGGGACTTTGAAAAAATTTCAACTGGAATTTTAGCCATTTTTTTAAGTGAAATTGTAAACATGTGGCCATGGATTTTGAAAATTCTAGAGAGAATTTTAAAAGCTTCAAGAGAATTTCAAGAATTTTGAGAGGGATTTGAAAAGTTTCAATGGGAATGGGAAGAATCGGGACAAAAATTGGAACATTTTTAAGGGACTTTGAAAAAATTTCAACTGGAATTTTAGCCATTTTTTACGTGAAATTGTAAACATGTTGAAGTGGATTTTGAAAATTCTAGAGAGAATTTTAAAAGCTTCAAGAGAATTTCAACAATTTTGAGAGGGATTTGAAAAGTTTCAATGGGAATGGGAAGAATTGGGACAAAAATTGGAAAATTTTTAAGGGACTTTGAAAAAATTTCAACTGGAATTTTAGCCATTTTTTGACGTGAAATTGTAAACATGTGGAAGTGGATTTTGAAAATTCTAGAGAGAATTTTAAAAGCTTCAAGAGAATTTCCACAATTTTGAGAGGGATTTGAAAAGTTTCAATGGGAATGGGAAGAATTGGGACAAAAATTGGAAAATTTTTAAGGGACTTTGAAAAAATTTCAACTGGAATTTTAGCCTTTTTTTTACGTGAAATTGTAAACATGTGGACATGGATTTTGAAAATTCTAGAGAGAATTTTAAAAGCTTCAACAGAATTTCAACAATTTTGAGAGGGATTTGAAAAGTTTCAATGGGAATGGGAAGAATTGGGACAAAAATTGGAAAATTTTTAAGGGACTTTGAAAAAATTTCAACTGGAATTTTAGCCATTTTTTATGTGAAATTGCAAACATGTGGACATGGATTTTGAAAATTTTAGAGAGAATTTTAAAAGCTTCAAGAGAATTTCAACAATTTTGAGAGGGATTTGAAAAGTTTCAATGGGAATGGGAAGAATTGGGACAAAAATTGGAAAATTTTTAAGGGACTTTGAAAAAATTTCAACTGGAATTTTAGCCATTTTTTGACGTGAAATTGTAAACATGTGGCCATGGATTTGAAAATTCTAGAGAGAATTTTAAAAGCTTCAAGAGAATTTCAACAATTTTGAGAGGGATTTGAAAAGTTTCAATGGGAATGGGAAGAATTGGGACAAAAATTGGAAAATTTTTAAGGGACTTTGAAAAAATTTCAACTGGAATTTTAGCCATTTTTTGACGTGAAATTGTAAACATGTGGAAGTGGATTTTGAAAATTCTAGAGAGAATTTTAAAAGCTTCAACAGAATTTCAACAATTTTGAGAGGGATTTGAAAAGTTTCAATGGGAATGGGAAGAATTGGGACAAAAATTGGAAAATTTTTAAGGGACTTTGAAAAAATTTCAACTGGAATTTTAGCCTTTTTTTTACGTGAAATTGTAAACATGTGGACATGGATTTTGAAAATTCTAGAGAGAATTTTAAAAGCTTCAACAGAATTTCAACAATTTTGAGAGGGATTTGAAAAGTTTCAATGGGAATGGGAAGAATTGGGACAAAAATTGGAAAATTTTTAAGGGACTTTGAAAAAATTTCAACTGGAATTTTAGCATTTTTTTGACGTGAAATTGTGAACCTGTGGCCATGGATTTTGAAAATTCTAGAGAGAATTTTAAAAGCTTCAACAGAATTTCAACAATTTTGAGAGGGATTTGAAAAGTTTCAATGGGAATGGGAAGAATTGGGACAAAAATTGGAAAGTTTTTAAGGGACTTTGAAAAAATTTCAACTGGAAATTTTAGCCATTTTTTGACGTGAAATTGTAAACATGTGGACATGGATTTTGAAAATTCTAGAGAGAATTTTAAAAGCTTCAAGAGAATTTCAAGAATTTTGAGAGGGATTTGAAAAGTTTCAATGGGAATGGGAAGAATTGGGACAAAAATTGGAAAATTTTTAAGGGACTTTGAAAAAATTTCAACTGGAATTTTAGCCATTTTTTACGTGAAATTGTAAACATGTTGAAGTGGATTTTGAAAATTCTAGAGAGAATTTTAAAAGCTTCAAGAGAATTTCAACAATTTTGAGAGGGATTTGAAAAGTTTCAATGGGAATGGGAAGAATTGGGACAAAAATTGGAAAATTTTTAAGGGACTTTGAAAAAATTTCAACTGGAATTTTAGCCATTTTTTGACGTGAAATTGTAAACATGTGGCCATGGATTTTGAAAATTCTAGAGAGAATTTTAAAAGCTTCAAGAGAATTTCAACAATTTTGAGAGGGATTTGAAAAGTTTCAATGGGAATGGGAAGAATTGGGACAAAAATTGGAAAATTTTTAAGGGACTTTGAAAAAATTTCAACTGGAATTTTAGCCATTTTTTGACGTGAAATTGTAAACATGTGGAAGTGGATTTTGAAAATTCTAGAGAGAATTTTAAAAGCTTCAACAGAATTTCAACAATTTTGAGAGGGATTTGAAAAGTTTCAATGGGAATGGGAAGAATTGGGACAAAATTGGAAAGTTTTTAAGGGACTTTGAAAAAATTTCAACTGGAATTTTAGCCATTTTTTGACGTGAAATTGTAAACATGTGGACATGGATTTTGAAAATTCTAGAGAGAATTTTAAAAGCTTCAACAGAATTTCAACACTTTTGAGAGGGATTTGAAAAGTTTCAATGGGAATGGGAAGAATTGGGACAAAAATTGGAAAATTTTTAAGGGACTTTGAAAAAATTTCAACTGGAATTTTAACAATTTTTTTATGTGAAATTGTGAACATGTGGACATGGATTTTGAAAATTCTAGAGAGAATTTTAAAAGCTTCAAGAGAATTTCAACAATTTTGAGAGGGATTTGAAAAGTTTCAATGGGAATGGGAAGAATTGGGACAAAAATTGGAAAATTTTTAAGGGACTTTGAAAAAATTTCAACTGGAATTTTAGCCATTTTTTGACGTGAAATTGTAAACATGTGGCCATGGATTTTGAAAATTCTAGAGAGAATTTTAAAAGCTTCAAGAGAATTTCAACAATTTTGAGAGGGATTTGAAAAGTTTCAATGGGAATGGGAAGAATTGGGACAAAAATTGGAAAATTTTTAAGGGACTTTGAAAAAATTTCAACTGGAATTTTAGCCATTTTTTGACGTGAAATTGTAAACATGTGGAAGTGGATTTTGAAATTCTAGAGAGAATTTTAAAAGCTTCAACAGAATTTCAACAATTTTGAGAGGGATTTGAAAAGTTTCAATGGGAATGGGAAGAATTGGGACAAAAATTGGAAAATTTTTAAGGGACTTTGAAAAAATTTCAACTGGAATTTTAGCCTTTTTTTTACGTGAAATTGTAAACATGTGGACATGGATTTTGAAAATTCTAGAGAGAATTTTAAAAGCTTCAACAGAATTTCAACAATTTTGAGAGGGATTTGAAAAGTTTCAATGGGAATGGGAAGAATTGGGACAAAAATTGGAAAATTTTTAAGGGACTTTGAAAAAATTTCAACTGGAATTTTAGCATTTTTTTGACGTGAAATTGTGAACCTGTGGACATGGATTTTGAAAATTCTAGAGAGAATTTTAAAAGCTTCAAGAGAATTTCAACAATTTTGAGAGGGATTTGAAA
>NW_028116648.1:0-21309 GCF_964273445.1 Streptopelia decaocto | reverse complement strand
TTTCACGTCAAAAAATGGCTAAAATTCCAGTTGAAATTTTTTCAAAGTCCCTTCAAAATTTTCCAATTTCTGTCCCAATTCTTCCCATTCCCATTGAAACTTTTCAAATCCCTCTCAAAATTGTTGAAATTCTGTTGAAGCTTTTAAAATTCTCTCTAGAATTTTCAAAATCCATGTCCACATGTTTACAATTTCACGTCAAAAAATGGCTAAAATTCCAGTTGAAATTTTTTCAAAGTCCCTTAAAAATTTTCCAATTTTTGTCCCAATTCTTCCCATTCCCATTGAAACTTTTCAAATCCCTCTCAAAATTGTTGAAATTCTCTTGAAGCTTTTAAAATTCTCTCTAGAATTTTCAAAATCCATGGCCACATGTTTACAATTTCACGTCAAAAAATGGCTAAAATTCCAGTTGAAATTTTTTCAAAGTCCCTTAAAAATTTTCCAATTTTTGTCCCAATTCTTCCCATTCCCATTGAAACTTTTCAAATCCCTCTCAAAATTGTTGAAATTCTGTTGAAGCTTTTAAAATTCTCTCTAGAATTTTCAAAATCCATGTCCACATGTTTACAATTTCACGTCAAAAAATGGCTAAAATTCCAGTTGAAATTTTTTCAAAGTCCCTTCAAAATTTTCCAATTTTTGTCCCAATTCTTCCCATTCCCATTGAAACTTTTCAAATCCCTCTCAAAATTGTTGAAATTCTCTTGAAGCTTTTAAAATTCTCTCTAGAATTTTCAAAATCCATGGCCACATGTTTACAATTTCACGTAAAAAAATGGCTAAAATTCCAGTTGAAATTTTTTCAAAGTCCCTTAAAAATTTTCCAATTTTTGTCCCAATTCTTCCCATTCCCATTGAAACTTTTCAAATCCCTCTCAAAATTGTTGAAATTCTGTTGAAGCTTTTAAAATTCTCTCTAGAATTTTCAAAATCCATGGCCACATGTTTACAATTTCACGTCAAAAAATGGCTAAAATTCCAGTTGAAATTTTTTCAAAGTCCCTTAAAAATTTTCCAATTTTTGTCCCAATTCTTCCCATTCCCATTGAAACTTTTCAAATCCCTCTCAAAACTGTTGAAATTCTCTTGAAGCTTTTAAAATTCTCTCTAGAATTTTCAAAATCCATGTCCACATGTTTACAATTTCACGTCAAAAAATGGCTAAAATTCCAGTTGAAATTTTTTCAAAGTCCCTTAAAAATTTTCCAATTTCTGTCCCAATTCTTCCCATTCCCATTGAAACTTTTCAAATCCCTCTCAAAATTGTTGAAATTCTCTTGAAGCTTTTAAAATTCTCTCTAGAATTTTCAAAATCCATGTCCACATGTTTACAATTTCACGTAACAAAATGGCTAAAATTCCAGTTGAAATTTTTTCAAAGTCCCTTCAAAATTTTCCAATTTCTGTCCCAATTCTTCCCATTCCCATTGAAACTTTTCAAATCCCTCTCAAAATTGTTGAAATTCTCTTGAAGCTTTTAAAATTCTCTCTAGAATTTTCAAAATCCATGTCCACATGTTTACAATTTCACGTCAAAAAATGGCTAAAATTCCAGTTGAAATTTTTTCAAAGTCCCTTCAAAATTTTCCAATTTCTGTCCCAATTCTTCCCATTCCCATTGAAACTTTTCAAATCCCTCTCAAAATTGTTGAAATTCTGTTGAAGCTTTTAAAATTCTCTCTAGAATTTTCAAAATCCATGTCCACATGTTTACAATTTCACGTCAAAAAATGGCTAAAATTCCAGTTGAAATTTTTTCAAAGTCCCTTAAAAATTTTCCAATTTTTGTCCCAATTCTTCCCATTCCCACTGAAACTTTTCAAATCCCTCTCAAAACTGTTGAAATTCTCTTGAAGCTTTTAAAATTCTCTCTAGAATTTTCAAAATCCATGTCCACATGTTTACAATTTCACGTAACAAAATGGCTAAAATTCCAGTTGAAATTTTTTCAAAGTCCCTTCAAAATTTTCCAATTTCTGTCCCAATTCTTCCCATTCCCATTGAAACTTTTCAAATCCCTCTCAAAATTGTTGAAATTCTCTTGAAGCTTTTAAAATTCTCTCTAGAATTTTCAAAATCCATGTCCACATGTTTACAATTTCACGTCAAAAAATGGCGAAAATTCCAGTTGAAATTTTTTCAAAGTCCCTTAAAAATTTTCCAATTTTTGTCCCAATTCTTCCCATTCCCATTGAAACTTTTCAAATCCCTCTCAAAATTGTTGAAATTCTCTTGAAGCTTTTAAAATTCTCTCTAGAATTTTCAAAATCCATGGCCACATGTTTACAATTTCACGTCAAAAAATGGCTAAAATTCCAGTTGAAATTTTTTCAAAGTCCCTTCAAAATTTTCCAATTTCTGTCCCAATTCTTCCCATTCCCATTGAAACTTTTCAAATCCCTCTCAAAATTGTTGAAATTCTGTTGAAGCTTTTAAAATTCTCTCTAGAATTTTCAAAATCCATGTCCACATGTTTACAATTTCACGTCAAAAAATGGCTAAAATTCCAGTTGAAATTTTTTCAAAGTCCCTTAAAAATTTTCCAATTTCTGTCCCAATTCTTCCCATTCCCATTGAAACTTTTCAAATCCCTCTCAAAATTGTTGAAATTCTCTTGAAGCTTTTAAAATTCTCTCTAGAATTTTCAAAATCCATGTCCACATGTTTACAATTTCACGTCAAAAAATGGCTAAAATTCCAGTTGAAATTTTTTCAAAGTCCCTTAAAAATTTTCCAATTTTTGTCCCAATTCTTCCCATTCCCATTGAAACTTTTCAAATCCCTCTCAAAATTGTTGAAATTCTGTTGAAGCTTTTAAAATTCTCTCTAGAATTTTCAAAATCCATGTCCACATGTTTACAATTTCACGTCAAAAAATGGCTAAAATTCCAGTTGAAATTTTTTCAAAGTCCCTTCAAAATTTTCCAATTTTTGTCCCAATTCTTCCCATTCCCATTGAAACTTTTCAAATCCCTCTCAAAATTGTTGAAATTCTCTTGAAGCTTTTAAAATTCTCTCTAGAATTTTCAAAATCCATGGCCACATGTTTACAATTTCACGTAAAAAAATGGCTAAAATTCCAGTTGAAATTTTTTCAAAGTCCCTTAAAAATTTTCCAATTTTTGTCCCAATTCTTCCCATTCCCATTGAAACTTTTCAAATCCCTCTCAAAATTGTTGAAATTCTGTTGAAGCTTTTAAAATTCTCTCTAGAATTTTCAAAATCCATGGCCACATGTTTACAATTTCACGTCAAAAAATGGCTAAAATTCCAGTTGAAATTTTTTCAAAGTCCCTTAAAAATTTTCCAATTTTTGTCCCAATTCTTCCCATTCCCATTGAAACTTTTCAAATCCCTCTCAAAACTGTTGAAATTCTCTTGAAGCTTTTAAAATTCTCTCTAGAATTTTCAAAATCCATGTCCACATGTTTACAATTTCACGTCAAAAAATGGCTAAAATTCCAGTTGAAATTTTTTCAAAGTCCCTTAAAAATTTTCCAATTTCTGTCCCAATTCTTCCCATTCCCATTGAAACTTTTCAAATCCCTCTCAAAATTGTTGAAATTCTCTTGAAGCTTTTAAAATTCTCTCTAGAATTTTCAAAATCCATGGCCACACGTTTACAATTTCACATAAAAAAACTGCTAAAATTCCAGTTGAAATTTTTTCAAAGTCCCTTAAAAATTTTCCAATTTTTGTCCCAATTCTTCCCATTCCCATTGAAACTTTTCAAATCCCTCTCAAAATTGTTGAAATTCTCTTGAAGCTTTTAAAATTCTCTCTAGAATTTTCAAAATCCATGGCCACATGTTTACAATTTCACGTCAAAAAATGGCTAAAATTCCAGTTGAAATTTTTTCAAAGTCCCTTAAAAATTTTCCAATTTCTGTCCCAATTCTTCCCATTCCCATTGAAACTTTTCAAATCCCTCTCAAAATTGTTGAAATTCTGTTGAAGCCTTTAAAATTCTCTCTAGAATTTTCAAAATCCATGTCCACATGTTTACAATTTCACGTCAAAAAATGGCTAAAATTCCAGTTGAAATTTTTTCAAAGTCCCTTCAAAATTTTCCAATTTTTGTCCCAATTCTTCCCATTCCCATTGAAACTTTTCAAATCCCTCTCAAAATTGTTGAAATTCTCTTGAAGCTTTTAAAATTCTCTCTAGAATTTTCAAAATCCATGTCCACATGTTTACAATTTCACGTCAAAAAATGGCTAAAATTCCAGTTGAAATTTTTTCAAAGTCCCTTAAAAATTTTCCAATTTTTGTCCCAATTCTTCCCATTCCCATTGAAACTTTTCAAATCCCTCTCAAAATTGTTGAAATTCTCTTGAAGCTTTTAAAATTCTCTCTAGAATTTTCAAAATCCATGGCCACATGTTTACAATTTCACGTCAAAAAATGCCTAAAATTCCAGTTGAAATTTTTTCAAAGTCCCTTCAAAATTTTCCAATTTTTGTCCCAATTCTTCCCATTCCCATTGAAACTTTTCAAATCCCTCTCAAAATTGTTGAAATTCTCTTGAAGCTTTTAAAATTCTCTCTAGAATTTTCAAAATCCATGGCCACATGTTTACAATTTCACGTCAAAAAATGGCTAAAATTCCAGTTGAAATTTTTTCAAAGTCCCTTAAAAATTTTCCAATTTTTGTCCCAATTCTTCCCATTCCCATTGAAACTTTTCAAATCCCTCTCAAAATTGTTGAAATTCTGTTGAAGCTTTTAAAATTCTCTCTAGAATTTTCAAAATCCATGGCCACATGTTTACAATTTCACGTCAAAAAATGGCTAAAATTCCAGTTGAAATTTTTTCAAAGTCCCTTAAAAATTTTCCAATTTTTGTCCCAATTCTTCCCATTCCCATTGAAACTTTTCAAATCTCTCTCAAAACTGTTGAAATTCTCTTGAAGCTTTTAAAATTCTCTCTAGAATTTTCAAAATCCATGGCCACACGTTTACAATTTCACATAAAAAAACTGCTAAAATTCCAGTTGAAATTTTTTCAAAGTCCCTTAAAAATTTTCCAATTTTTGTCCCAATTCTTCCCATTCCCATTGAAACTTTTCAAATCCCTCTCAAAATTGTTGAAATTCTCTTGAAGCTTTTAAAATTCTCTCTAGAATTTTCAAAATCCATGTCCACATGTTTACAATTTCACGTCAAAAAATGGCTAAAATTCCAGTTGAAATTTTTTCAAAGTCCCTTCAAAATTTTCCAATTTCTGTCCCAATTCTTCCCATTCCCATTGAAACTTTTCAAATCCCTCTCAAAATTGTTGAAATTCTGTTGAAGCTTTTAAAATTCTCTCTAGAATTTTCAAAATCCATGTCCACATGTTTACAATTTCACGTCAAAAAATGGCTAAAATTCCAGTTGAAATTTTTTCAAAGTCCCTTAAAAATTTTCCAATTTTTGTCCCAATTCTTCCCATTCCCATTGAAACTTTTCAAATCCCTCTCAAAATTGTTGAAATTCTCTTGAAGCTTTTAAAATTCTCTCTAGAATTTTCAAAATCCATGTCCACATGTTTACAATTTCACGTCAAAAAATGGCTAAAATTCCAGTTGAAATTTTTTCAAAGTCCCTTAAAAATTTTCCAATTTTTGTCCCAATTCTTCCCATTCCCATTGAAACTTTTCAAATCCCTCTCAAAATTGTTGAAATTCTCTTGAAGCTTTTAAAATTCTCTCTAGAATTTTCAAAATCCATGGCCACATGTTTACAATTTCACGTCAAAAAATGGCTAAAATTCCAGTTGAAATTTTTTCAAAGTCCCTTAAAAATTTTCCAATTTTTGTCCCAATTCTTCCCATTCCCATTGAAACTTTTCAAATCCCTCTCAAAATTGTTGAAATTCTCTTGAAGCTTTTAAAATTCTCTCTAGAATTTTCAAAATCCATGGCCACATGTTTACAATTTCACGTCAAAAAATGCCTAAATTCCAGTTGAAATTTTTTCAAAGTCCCTTAAAAATTTTCCAATTTTTGTCCCAATTCTTCCCATTCCCATTGAAACTTTTCAAATCCCTCTCAAAATTGTTGAAATTCTGTTGAAGCTTTTAAAATTCTCTCTAGAATTTTCAAAATCCATGGCCACATGTTTACAATTTCACGTCAAAAAATGGCTAAAATTCCAGTTGAAATTTTTTCAAAGTCCCTTAAAAATTTTCCAATTTTTGTCCCAATTCTTCCCATTCCCATTGAAACTTTTCAAATCTCTCTCAAAACTGTTGAAATTCTCTTGAAGCTTTTAAAATTCTCTCTAGAATTTTCAAAATCCATGTCCACATGTTTACAATTTCACGTAAAAAAAGTGCTAAAATTCCAGTTGAAATTTTTTCAAAGTCCCTTAAAAATTTTCCAATTTCTGTCCCAATTCTTCCCATTCCCATTGAAACTTTTCAAATCCCTCTCAAAATTGTTGAAATTCTGTTGAAGCTTTTAAAATTCTCTCTAGAATTTTCAAAATCCATGGCCACATGTTTACAATTTCACATAAAAAAACTGCTAAAATTCCAGTTGAAATTTTTTCAAAGTCCCTTAAAAATTTTCCCATTTTTGTCCCAATTCTTCCCATTCCCATTGAAACTTTTCAAATCCCTCTCAAAATTGTTGAAATTCTCTTGAAGCTTTTAAAATTCTCTCTAGAATTTTCAAAATCCATGTCCACATGTTTACAATTTCACGTAACAAAATGGCTAAAATTCCAGTTGAAATTTTTTCAAAGTCCCTTCAAAATTTTCCAATTTTTGTCCCAATTCTTCCCATTCCCATTGAAACTTTTCAAATCCCTCTCAAAATTGTTGAAATTCTGTTGAAGCTTTTAAAATTCTCTCTAGAATTTTCAAAATCCATGGCCACATGTTTACAATTTCACGTCAAAAAATGGCTAAAATTCCAGTTGAAATTTTTTCAAAGTCCCTTAAAAATTTTCCAATTTTTGTCCCAATTCTTCCCATTCCCATTGAAACTTTTCAAATCCCTCTCAAAATTGTTGAAATTCTCTTGAAGCTTTTAAAATTCTCTCTAGAATTTTCAAAATCCATGTCCACTTGTTTACAATTTCACATAAAAAAATTGCTAAAATTCCAGTTGAAATTTTTTCAAAGTCCCTTAAAAATTTTCCAATTTTTGTCCCAATTCTTCCCATTCCCATTGAAAGTTTTCAAATCCCTCTCAAAATTGTTGAAATTCTGTTGAAGCTTTTAAAATTCTCTCTAGAATTTTCAAAATCCATGGCCACATGTTTACAAATAAACGTAAGAAAATGGCTAAAATTCCAGTTGAAATTTTTTCAAAGTCCCTTAAAAATTTTCCAATTTTTGTCCCAATTCTTCCCATTCCCATTGAAACTTTTCAAATCCCTCTCAAAATTGTTGAAATTCTCTTGAAGCTTTTAAAATTCTCTCTAGAATTTTCAAAATCCATGTCCACATGTTTACAATTTCACGTCAAAAAATTGCTAAAATGCCAGTTGAAATTTTTTCAAAGTCCCTTAAAAATTTTCCAATTTTTGTCCCAATTCTTCCCATTCCCATTGAAACTTTTCAAATCCCTCTCAAAATTGTTGAAATTCTGTTGAAGCTTTTAAAATTCTCTCTAGAATTTTCAAAATCCATGTCCACATGTTTACAATTTCACGTCAAAAAATGGCGAAAATTCCAGTTGAAATTTTTTCAAAGTCCCTTCAAAATTTTCCAATTTTTGTCCCAATTCTTCCCATTCCCATTGAAACTTTTCAAATCCCTCTCAAAATTGTTGAAATTCTCTTGAAGCTTTTAAAATTCTCTCTAGAATTTTCAAAATCCATGGCCACATGTTTACAATTTCACATAAAAAAACTGCTAAAATTCCAGTTGAAATTTTTTCAAAGTCCCTTAAAAATTTTCCAATTTTTGTCCCAATTCTTCCCATTCCCATTGAAACTTTTCAAATCCCTCTCAAAATTGTTGAAATTCTGTTGAAGCTTTTAAAATTCTCTCTAGAATTTTCAAAATCCATGGCCACATGTTTACAATTTCACGTCAAAAAATGGCTAAAATTCCAGTTGAAATTTTTTCAAAGTCCCTTAAAAATTTTCCAATTTTTGTCCCAATTCTTCCCATTCCCATTGAAACTTTTCAAATCCCTCTCAAAATTGTTGAAATTCTCTTGAAGCTTTTAAAATTCTCTCTAGAATTTTCAAAATCCATGTCCACATGTTTACAATTTCACGTCAAAAAATGGCTAAAATTCCAGTTGAAATTTTTTCAAAGTCCCTTAAAAATTTTCCAATTTTTGTTCCAATTCTTCCCATTCCCATTGAAACTTTTCAAATCCCTCTCAAAATTGTTGAAATTCTCTTGAAGCTTTTAAAATTCTCTCTAGAATTTTCAAAATCCATGTCCACATGTTTACAATTTCACGTAAAAAAATTGCTAAAATTCCAGTTGAAATTTTTTCAAAGTCCCTTAAAAATTTTCCAATTTTTGTCCCAATTCTTCCCATTCCCATTGAAACTTTACAAATGCCTCTCCAAATTGTTGAAATTCTCTTGAAGCTTTTAAAATTCTCTCTAGAATTTTCAAAATCCATGTCCACATGTTTACAATTTCACGTCAAAAAATGGCTAAAATTCCAGTTGAAATTTTTTCAAAGTCCCTGAAAAATTTTCCAATTTTTGTCCCAATTCTTCCCATTCCCATTGAAACTTTTCAAATCCCTCTCAAAACTGTTGAAATTCTCTTGAAGCTTTTAAAATTCTCTCTAGAATTTTCAAAATCCATGTCCACATGTTTACAATTTCACGTAACAAAATGGCTAAAATTCCAGTTGAAATTTTTTCAAAGTCCCGTCAAAATTTTCCAATTTCTGTCCCAATTCTTCCCATTCCCATTGAAACTTTTCAAATCCCTCTCAAAATTGTTGAAATTCTCTTGAAGCTTTTAAAATTCTCTCTAGAATTTTCAAAATCCATGGCCACATGTTTACAATTTCACATAAAAAAACTGCTAAAATTCCAGTTGAAATTTTTTCAAAGTCCCTTAAAAATTTTCCAATTTTTGTCCCAATTCTTCCCATTCCCATTGAAACTTTTCAAATCCCTCTCAAAATTGTTGAAATTCTGTTGAAGCTTTTAAAATTCTCTCTAGAATTTTCAAAATCCATGTCCACATGTTTACAATTTCACGTCAAAAAATGGCTAAAATTCCAGTTGAAATTTTTTCAAAGTCCCTTAAAAATTTTCCAATTTTTGTCCCAATTCTTCCCATTCCCATTGAAACTTTTCAAATCCCTCTCAAAATTGTTGAAATTCTCTTGAAGCTTTTAAAATTCTCTCTAGAATTTTCAAAATCCATGGCCACATGTTTACAATTTCACGTAAAAAAATTGCTAAAATTCCAGTTGAAATTTTTTCAAAGTCCCTTAAAAATTTTCCAATTTTTGTCCCAATTCTTCCCATTCCCATTGAAACTTTTCAAATCCCTCTCAAAATTGTTGAAATTCTGTTGAAGCTTTTAAAATTCTCTCTAGAATTTTCAAAATCCATGGCCACATGTTTACAATTTCACGTCAAAAAATGGCTAAAATTCCAGTTGAAATTTTTTCAAAGTCCCTTAAAAATTTTCCAATTTTTGTCCCAATTCTTCCCATTCCCATTGAAACTTTTCAAATCCCTCTCAAAATTGTTGAAATTCTGTTGAAGCTTTTAAAATTCTCTCTAGAATTTTCAAAATCCATGGCCACATGTTTACAATTTCACGTCAAAAAATGGCTAAAATTCCAGTTGAAATTTTTTCAAAGTCCCTTAAAAATTTTCCAATTTTTGTCCCAATTCTTCCCATTCCCATTGAAACTTTTCAAATCCCTCTCAAAATTGTTGAAATTCTCTTGAAGCTTTTAAAATTCTCTCTAGAATTTTCAAAATCCATGGCCACATGTTTACAATTTCACGTAAAAAAATGGCTAAAATTCCAGTTGAAATTTTTTCAAAGTCCCTTAAAAATTTTCCAATTTTTGTCCCAATTCTTCCCATTCCCATTGAAACTTTTCAAATCCCTCTCAAAATTGTTGAAATTCTGTTGAAGCTTTTAAAATTCTCTCTAGAATTTTCAAAATCCATGTCCACATGTTTACAATTTCACGTCAAAAAATGGCTAAAATTCCAGTTGAAATTTTTTCAAAGTCCCTTAAAAATTTTCCAATTTTTGTCCCAATTCTTCCCATTCCCATTGAAACTTTTCAAATCCCTCTCAAAATTGTAGAAATTCTCTTGAAGCTTTTAAAATTCTCTCTAGAATTTTCAAAATCCATGTCCACATGTTTACAATTTCACGTCAAAAAATGGCTAAAATTCCAGTTGAAATTTTTTCAAAGTCCCTTAAAAATTTTCCAATTTTTGTCCCAATTCTTCCCATTCCCATTGAAACTTTTCAAATCCCTCTCAAAATTGTTGAAATTCTCTTGAAGCTTTTAAAATTCTCTCTAGAATTTTCAAAATCCATGGCCACATGTTTACAATTTCACGTAAAAAAATTGCTAAAATTCCAGTTGAAATTTTTTCAAAGTCCCTTAAAAATTTTCCAATTTTTGTCCCAATTCTTCCCATTCCCATTGAAACTTTTCAAATCCCTCTCAAAATTGTTGAAATTCTGTTGAAGCTTTTAAAATTCTCTCTAGAATTTTCAAAATCCATGTCCACATGTTTACAATTTCACGTCAAAAAATGGCTAAAATTCCAGTTGAAATTTTTTCAAAGTCCCTTAAAAATTTTCCAATTTTTGTCCCAATTCTTCCCATTCCCACTGAAACTTTTCAAATCCCTCTCAAAACTGTTGAAATTCTCTTGAAGCTTTTAAAATTCTCTCTAGAATTTTCAAAATCCATGTCCACATGTTTACAATTTCACGTAAAAAAAGTGCTAAAATTCCAGTTGAAATTTTTTCAAAGTCCCTTAAAAATTTTCCAATTTCTGTCCCAATTCTTCCCATTCCCATTGAAACTTTTCAAATCCCTCTCAAAATTGTTGAAATTCTGTTGAAGCTTTTAAAATTCTCTCTAGAATTTTCAAAATCCATGGCCACATGTTTACAATTTCACGTCAAAAAATGGCTAAAATTCCAGTTGAAATTTTTTCAAAGTCCCTTAAAAATTTTCCAATTTTTGTCCCAATTCTTCCCATTCCCATTGAAACTTTTCAAATCCCTCTCAAAATTGTTGAAATTCTGTTGAAGCTTTTAAAATTCTCTCTAGAATTTTCAAAATCCATGGCCACATGTTTACAATTTCACATAAAAAAACTGCTAAAATTCCAGTTGAAATTTTTTCAAAGTCCCTTCAAAATTTTCCAATTTTTGTCCCAATTCTTCCCATTCCCATTGAAACTTTTCAAATCCCTCTCAAAATTGTTGAAATTCTGTTGAAGCTTTTAAAATTCTCTCTAGAATTTTCAAAATCCATGTCCACATGTTTACAATTTCACGTCAAAAAATGGCTAAAATTCCAGTTGAAATTTTTTCAAAGTCCCTTAAAAATTTTCCAATTTTTGTCCCAATTCTTCCCATTCCCATTGAAACTTTTCAAATCCCTCTCAAAATTGTTGAAATTCTCTTGAAGCTTTTAAAATTCTCTCTAGAATTTTCAAAATCCATGTCCACATGTTTACAATTTCACGTCAAAAAATGGCTAAAATTCCAGTTGAAATTTTTTCAAAGTCCCTTAAAAATTTTCCAATTTTTGTTCCAATTCTTCCCATTCCCATTGAAACTTTTCAAATCCCTCTCAAAATTGTTGAAATTCTCTTGAAGCTTTTAAAATTCTCTCTAGAATTTTCAAAATCCATGTCCACATGTTTACAATTTCACGTCAAAAAATGGCTAAAATTCCAGTTGAAATTTTTTCAAAGTCCCTTAAAAATTTTCCAATTTTTGTCCCAATTCTTCCCATTCCCATTGAAACTTTTCAAATCCCTCTCAAAATTGTTGAAATTCTCTTGAAGCTTTTAAAATTCTCTCTAGAATTTTCAAAATCCATGTCCACATGTTTACAATTTCACGTCAAAAAATGGCTAAAATTCCAGTTGAAATTTTTTCAAAGTCCCTGAAAAATTTTCCAATTTTTGTCCCAATTCTTCCCATTCCCATTGAAACTTTTCAAATCCCTCTCAAAACTGTTGAAATTCTCTTGAAGCTTTTAAAATTCTCTCTAGAATTTTCAAAATCCATGTCCACATGTTTACAATTTCACGTAACAAAATGGCTAAAATTCCAGTTGAAATTTTTTCAAAGTCCCGTCAAAATTTTCCAATTTCTGTCCCAATTCTTCCCATTCCCATTGAAACTTTTCAAATCCCTCTCAAAATTGTTGAAATTCTCTTGAAGCTTTTAAAATTCTCTCTAGAATTTTCAAAATCCATGGCCACATGTTTACAATTTCACATAAAAAAACTGCTAAAATTCCAGTTGAAATTTTTTCAAAGTCCCTTAAAAATTTTCCAATTTTTGTCCCAATTCTTCCCATTCCCATTGAAACTTTTCAAATCCCTCTCAAAATTGTTGAAATTCTGTTGAAGCTTTTAAAATTCTCTCTAGAATTTTCAAAATCCATGTCCACATGTTTACAATTTCACGTCAAAAAATGGCTAAAATTCCAGTTGAAATTTTTTCAAAGTCCCTTAAAAATTTTCCAATTTTTGTCCCAATTCTTCCCATTCCCATTGAAACTTTTCAAATCCCTCTCAAAATTGTTGAAATTCTCTTGAAGCTTTTAAAATTCTCTCTAGAATTTTCAAAATCCATGGCCACATGTTTACAATTTCACGTAAAAAAATTGCTAAAATTCCAGTTGAAATTTTTTCAAAGTCCCTTAAAAATTTTCCAATTTTTGTCCCAATTCTTCCCATTCCCATTGAAACTTTTCAAATCCCTCTCAAAATTGTTGAAATTCTGTTGAAGCTTTTAAAATTCTCTCTAGAATTTTCAAAATCCATGTCCACATGTTTACAATTTCACGTCAAAAAATGGCTAAAATTCCAGTTGAAATTTTTTCAAAGTCCCTTAAAAATTTTCCAATTTTTGTCCCAATTCTTCCCATTCCCATTGAAACTTTTCAAATCCCTCTCAAAATTGTTGAAATTCTCTTGAAGCTTTTAAAATTCTCTCTAGAATTTTCAAAATCCATGGCCACATGTTTACAATTTCACGTCAAAAAATGGCTAAAATTCCAGTTGAAATTTTTTCAAAGTCCCTTAAAAATTTTCCAATTTTTGTCCCAATTCTTCCCATTCCCATTGAAACTTTTCAAATCCCTCTCAAAATTGTTGAAATTCTGTTGAAGCTTTTAAAATTCTCTCTAGAATTTTCAAAATCCATGGCCACATGTTTACAATTTCACATAAAAAAACTGCTAAAATTCCAGTTGAAATTTTTTCAAAGTCCCTTCAAAATTTTCCAATTTTTGTCCCAATTCTTCCCATTCCCATTGAAACTTTTCAAATCCCTCTCAAAATTGTTGAAATTCTGTTGAAGCTTTTAAAATTCTCTCTAGAATTTTCAAAATCCATGTCCACATGTTTACAATTTCACGTCAAAAAATGGCTAAAATTCCAGTTGAAATTTTTTCAAAGTCCCTTAAAAATTTTCCAATTTTTGTCCCAATTCTTCCCATTCCCATTGAAACTTTTCAAATCCCTCTCAAAATTGTTGAAATTCTCTTGAAGCTTTTAAAATTCTCTCTAGAATTTTCAAAATCCATGGCCACATGTTTACAATTTCACGTCAAAAAATGGCTAAAATTCCAGTTGAAATTTTTTCAAAGTCCCTTAAAAATTTTCCAATTTTTGTTCCAATTCTTCCCATTCCCATTGAAACTTTTCAAATCCCTCTCAAAATTGTTGAAATTCTGTTGAAGCTTTTAAAATTCTCTCTAGAATTTTCAAAATCCATGTCCACATGTTTACAATTTCACGTAAAAAAATGGCTAAAATTCCAGTTGAAATTTTTTCAAAGTCCCTGAAAAATTTTCCAATTTTTGTCCCAATTCTTCCCATTCCCATTGAAACTTTTCAAATCCCTCTCAAAATTGTTGAAATTCTGTTGAAGCTTTTAAAATTCTCTCTAGAATTTTCAAAATCCATGTCCACATGTTTACAATTTCACGTCAAAAAATGGCTAAAATTCCAGTTGAAATTTTTTCAAAGTCCCTGAAAAATTTTCCAATTTTTGTCCCAATTCTTCCCATTCCCATTGAAACTTTTCAAATCCCTCTCAAAATTGTTGAAATTCTGTTGAAGCTTTTAAAATTCTCTCTGGAATTTTCAAAATCCATGGCCACACGTTTACAATTTCACGTCAAAAAATGGCTAAAATTCCAGTTGAAATTTTTTCAAAGTCCCTTAAAAATTTTCCAATTTTTGTCCCAATTCTTCCCATTCCCATTGAAACTTTTCAAATCCCTCTCAAAATTGTTGAAATTCTCTTGAAGCTTTTAAAATTCTCTCTAGAATTTTCAAAATCCATGGCCACATGTTTACAATTTCACGTCAAAAAATTGCTAAAATTCCAGTTGAAATTTTTTCAAAGTCCCTTAAAAATTTTCCAATTTTTGTCCCAATTCTTCCCATTCCCATTGAAACTTTTCAAATCCCTCTCAAAATTGTTGAAATTCTGTTGAAGCTTTTAAAATTCTCTCTAGAATTTTCAAAATCCATGGCCACATGTTTACAATTTCACGTCAAAAAATGGCTAAAATTCCAGTTGAAATTTTTTCAAAGTCCCTTAAAAATTTTCCAATTTTTGTCCCAATTCTTCCCATTCCCATTGAAACTTTTCAAATCCCTCTCAAAATTGTTGAAATTCTGTTGAAGCTTTTAAAATTCTCTCTAGAATTTTCAAAATCCATGTCCACATGTTTACAATTTCACGTCAAAAAATGGCTAAAATTCCAGTTGAAATTTTTTCAAAGTCCCTTAAAAATTTTCCAATTTTTGTCCCAATTCTTCCCATTCCCATTGAAACTTTTCAAATCCCTCTCAAAATTGTTGAAATTCTCTTGAAGCTTTTAAAATTCTCTCTAGAATTTTCAAAATCCATGGCCACATGTTTACAATTTCACGTAAAAAAATTGCTAAAATTCCAGTTGAAATTTTTTCAAAGTCCCTTAAAAATTTTCCAATTTTTGTCCCAATTCTTCCCATTCCCATTGAAACTTTTCAAATCCCTCTCAAAATTGTTGAAATTCTGTTGAAGCTTTTAAAATTCTCTCTAGAATTTTCAAAATCCATGGCCACATGTTTACAATTTCACGTCAAAAAATGGCTAAAATTCCAGTTGAAATTTTTTCAAAGTCCCTTCAAAATTTTCCAATTTTTGTCCCAATTCTTCCCATTCCCATTGAAACTTTTCAAATCCCTCTCAAAATTGTAGAAATTCTCTTGAAGCTTTTAAAATTCTCTCTAGAATTTTCAAAATCCATGGCCACATGTTTACAATTTCACGTCAAAAAATGGCTAAAATTCCAGTTGAAATTTTTTCAAAGTCCCTTAAAAATTTTCCAATTTTTGTCCCAATTCTTCCCATTCCCATTGAAACTTTTCAAATCCCTCTCAAAATTGTTGAAATTCTCTTGAAGCTTTTAAAATTCTCTCTGGAATTTTCAAAATCCATGGCCACACGTTTACAATTTCACGTCAAAAAATGGCTAAAATTCCAGTTGAAATTTTTTCAAAGTCCCTGAAAAATTTTCCAATTTTTGTCCCAATTCTTCCCATTCCCATTGAAACTTTTCAAATCCCTCTCAAAATTGTTGAAATTCTCTTGAAGCTTTTAAAATTCTCTCTAGAATTTTCAAAATCCATGCCCACATGTTTACAATTTCACGTCAAAAAATGGCTAAAATTCCAGTTGAAATTTTTTCAAAGTCCCTGAAAAATTTTCCAATTTTTGTCCCAATTCTTCCCATTCCCATTGAAACTTTTCAAATCCCTCTCAAAATTGTTGAAATTCTGTTGAAGCTTTTAAAATTCTCTCTAGAATTTTCAAAATCCATGGCCACATGTTTACAATTTCACGTCAAAAAATGGCTAAAATTCCAGTTGAAATTTTTTCAAAGTCCCTTAAAAATTTTCCAATTTTTGTCCCAATTCTTCCCATTCCCATTGAAACTTTTCAAATCCCTCTCAAAATTGTTGAAATTCTGTTGAAGCTTTTAAAATTCTCTCTAGAATTTTCAAAATCCATGGCCACATGTTTACAATTTCACGTCAAAAAATGGCTAAAATTCCAGTTGAAATTTTTTCAAAGTCCCTTCAAAATTTTCCAATTTTTGTCCCAATTCTTCCCATTCCCATTGAAACTTTTCAAATCCCTCTCAAAATTGTTGAAATTCTCTTGAAGCTTTTAAAATTCTCTCTAGAATTTTCAAAATCCATGGCCACATGTTTACAATTTCACGTCAAAAAATGGCTAAAATTCCAGTTGAAATTTTTTCAAAGTCCCTGAAAAATTTTCCAATTTTTGTCCCAATTCTTCCCATTCCCATTGAAACTTTTCAAATCCCTCTCAAAATTGTTGAAATTCTCTTGAAGCTTTTAAAATTCTCTCTAGAATTTTCAAAATCCATGTCCACATGTTTACAATTTCACATAACAAAATGGCTAAAATTCCAGTTGAAATTTTTTCAAAGTCCCTTAAAAATTTTCCAATTTTTGTTCCAATTCTTCCCATTCCCATTGAAACTTTTCAAATCCCTCTCAAAATTGTTGAAATTCTCTTGAAGCTTTTAAAATTCTCTCTAGAATTTTCAAAATCCATGTCCACATGTTTACAATTTCACGTAAAAAAATGGCTAAAATTCCAGTTGAAATTTTTTCAAAGTCCCTTAAAAATTTTCCAATTTTTGTCCCAATTCTTCCCATTCCCATTGAAACTTTTCAAATCCCTCTCAAAATTGTTGAAATTCTCTTGAAGCTTTTAAAATTCTCTCTAGAATTTTCAAAATCCATGTCCACATGTTTACAATTTCACATAACAAAATGGCTAAAATTCCAGTTGAAATTTTTTCAAAGTCCCTTAAAAATTTTCCAATTTTTGTTCCAATTCTTCCCATTCCCATTGAAACTTTTCAAATCCCTCTCAAAATTGTTGAAATTCTCTTGAAGCTTTTAAAATTCTCTCTAGAATTTTCAAAATCCATGGCCACATGTTTACAATTTCACGTCAAAAAATGGCTAAAATTCCAGTTGAAATTTTTTCAAAGTCCCTGAAAAATTTTCCAATTTTTGTCCCAATTCTTCCCATTCCCATTGAAACTTTTCAAATCCCTCTCAAAATTGTTGAAATTCTGTTGAAGCTTTTAAAATTCTCTCTAGAATTTTCAAAATCCATGGCCACATGTTTACAATTTCACGTGAAAAAATGGCTAAAATTCCAGTTGAAATTTTTTCAAAGTCCCTGAAAAATTTTCCAATTTCTGTCCCAATTCTTCCCATTCCCATTGAAACTTTTCAAATCCCTCTCAAAATTGTTGAAATTCTGTTGAAGCTTTTAAAATTCTCTCTAGAATTTTCAAAATCCATGTCCACATGTTTACAATTTCACGTCAAAAGATGACTAAAATTCCAGTTGAAATTTTTTCAAAGTCCCTTAAAAATTTTCCAATTTTTGTCCCAATTCTTCCCATTCCCATTGAAACTTTTCAAATCCCTCTCAAAATTGTGGAAATTCTGTTGAAGCTTTTAAAATTCTCTCTAGAATTTTCAAAATCCATGTCCACATGTTTACAATTTCACATAAAAAAAGTGCTAAAATTCCAGTTGAAATTTTTTCAAAGTCCCTTAAAAATTTTCCAATTTTTGTCCCAATTCTTCCCATTCCCATTGAAACTTTTCAAATCCCTCTCAAAATTGTTGAAATTCTCTTGAAGCTTTTAAAATTCTCTCTAGAATTTTCAAAATCCATGGCCACACGTTTACAATTTCACGTAACAAAATGGCTAAAATTCCAGTTGAAATTTTTTCAAAGTCCCTTAAAAATTTTCCAATTTTTGTCCCAATTCTTCCCATTCCCATTGAAACTTTTCAAATCCCTCTCAAAATTGTTGAAATTCTGTTGAAGCTTTAAAAATTCTCTCTAGAATTTTCAAAATCCATGTCCACATGTTTACAATTTCACGTCAAAAAATGACTAAAATTCCAGTTGAAATTTTTTCAAAGTCCCTTAAAAATTTTCCAATTTTTGTCCCAATTCTTCCCATTCCCATTGAAACTTTTCAAATCCCTCTCAAAATTGTTGAAATTCTGTTGAAGCTTTTAAAATTCTCTCTAGAATTTTCAAAATCCATGTCCACATGTTTACAATTTCACGTCAAAAAATGGCTAAAATTCCAGTTGAAATTTTTTCAAAGTCCCTGAAAAATTTTCCAATTTTTGTCCCAATTCTTCCCATTCCCATTGAAACTTTTCAAATCTCTCTCAAAATTGTTGAAATTCTCTTGAAGCTTTTAAAATTCTCTCTAGAATTTTCAAAATCCATGTCCACATGTTTACAATTTCACATAACAAAATGGCTAAAATTCCAGTTGAAATTTTTTCAAAGTCCCTTCAAAATTTTCCAATTTTTGTCCCAATTCTTCCCATTCCCATTGAAACTTTTCAAATCCCTCTCAAAATTGTTGAAATTCTCTTGAAGCTTTTAAAATTCTCTCTAGAATTTTCAAAATCCATGGCCACATGTTTACAATTTCACGTAAAAAAATGGCTAAAATTCCAGTTGAAATTTTTTCAAAGTCCCTTAAAAATTTTCCAATTTCTGTCCCAATTCTTCCCATTCCCATTGAAACTTTTCAAATCCCTCTCAAAATTGTTGAAATTCTCTTGAAGCTTTTAAAATTCTCTCTAGAATTTTCAAAATCCATGTCCACATGTTTACAATTTCACGTCAAAAAATTGCTAAAATTCCAGTTGAAATTTTTTCAAAGTCCCTGAAAAATTTTCCAATTTTTGTCCCAATTCTTCCCATTCCCATTGAAACTTTTCAAATCCCTCTCAAAATTGTTGAAATTCTGTTGAAGCTTTTAAAATTCTCTCTAGAATTTTCAAAATCCATGTCCACATGTTTACAATTTCACGTCAAAAAATGGCTAAAATTCCAGTTGAAATTTTTTCAAAGTCCCTGAAAAATTTTCCAATTTTTGTCCCAATTCTTCCCATTCCCATTGAAACTTTTCAAATCCCTCTCAAAATTGTTGAAATTCTGTTGAAGCTTTTAAAATTCTCTCTAGAATTTTCAAAATCCATGTCCACATGTTTACAATTTCACGTCAAAAAATGGCTAAAATTCCAGTTGAAATTTTTTCAAAGTCCCTTCAAAATTTTCCAATTTTTGTCCCAATTCTTCCCATTCCCATTGAAACTTTTCAAATCCCTCTCAAAATTGTTGAAATTCTCTTGAAGCTTTTAAAATTCTCTCTAGAATTTTCAAAATCCATGGCCACATGTTTACAATTTCACGTCAAAAAATGGCTAAAATTCCAGTTGAAATTTTTTCAAAGTCCCTTAAAAATTTTCCAATTTTTGTCCCAATTCTTCCCATTCCCATTGAAACTTTTCAAATCCCTCTCAAAATTGTTGAAATTCTCTTGAAGCTTTTAAAATTCTCTCTAGAATTTTCAAAATCCATGGCCACATGTTTACAATTTCACGTCAAAAAATGGCTAAAATTCCAGTTGAAATTTTTTCAAAGTCCCTTCAAAATTTTCCAATTTTTGTCCCAATTCTTCCCATTCCCATTGAAACTTTTCAAATCCCTCTCAAAATTGTTGAAATTCTCTTGAAGCTTTTAAAATTCTCTCTAGAATTTTCAAAATCCATGGCCACATGTTTACAATTTCACGTGAAAAAATGGCTAAAATTCCAGTTGAAATTTTTTCAAAGTCCCTGAAAAATTTTCCAATTTTTGTCCCAATTCTTCCCATTCCCATTGAAACTTTTCAAATCCCTCTCAAAATTGTTGAAATTCTGTTGAAGCTTTTAAAATTCTCTCTAGAATTTTCAAAATCCATGGCCACATGTTTACAATTTCACGTGAAAAAATGGCTAAAATTCCAGTTGAAATTTTTTCAAAGTCCCTTAAAAATTTTCCAATTTTTGTCCCAATTCTTCCCATTCCCATTGAAACTTTTCAAATCCCTCTCAAAATTGTTGAAATTCTGTTGAAGCTTTTAAAATTCTCTCTAGAATTTTCAAAATCCATGGCCACATGTTTACAATTTCACGTGAAAAAATGGCTAAAATTCCAGTTGAAATTTTTTCAAAGTCCCTGAAAAATTTTCCAATTTCTGTCCCAATTCTTCCCATTCCCATTGAAACTTTTCAAATCCCTCTCAAAATTGTTGAAATTCTGTTGAAGCTTTTAAAATTCTCTCTAGAATTTTCAAAATCCATGTCCACATGTTTACAATTTCACATAAAAAAGTGCTAAAATTCCAGTTGAAATTTTTTCAAAGTCCCTTAAAAATTTTCCAATTTTTGTCCCAATTCTTCCCATTCCCATTGAAACTTTTCAAATCCCTCTCAAAATTGTTGAAATTCTCTTGAAGATTTTAAAATTCTCTCTAGAATTTTCAAAATCCATGGCCACACGTTTACAATTTCACGTAACAAAATGGCTAAAATTCCAGTTGAAATTTTTTCAAAGTCCCTTAAAAATTTTCCAATTTTTGTCCCAATTCTTCCCATTCCCATTGAAACTTTTCAAATCCCTCTCAAAATTGTTGAAATTCTGTTGAAGCTTTAAAAATTCTCTCTAGAATTTTCAAAATCCATGTCCACATGTTTACAATTTCACGTAAAAAAATTGCTAAAATTCCAGTTGAAATTTTTTCAAAGTCCCTTCAAAATTTTCCAATTTTTGTCCCAATTCTTCCCATTCCCATTGAAACTTTTCAAATCCCTCTCAAAATTGTTGAAATTCTCTTGAAGCTTTTAAAATTCTCTCTAGAATTTTCAAAATCCATGTCCACATGTTTACAATTTCACGTCAAAAAATGGCTAAAATTCCAGTTGAAATTTTTTCAAAGTCCCTTAAAAATTTTCCAATTTTTGTCCCAATTCTTCCCATTCCCATTGAAACTTTTCAAATCTCTCTCAAAATTGTTGAAATTCTCTTGAAGCTTTTAAAATTCTCTCTAGAATTTTCAAAATCCATGTCCACATGTTTACAATTTCACATAACAAAATGGCTAAAATTCCAGTTGAAATTTTTTCAAAGTCCCTTCAAAATTTTCCAATTTTTGTCCCAATTCTTCCCATTCCCATTGAAACTTTTCAAATC
>NW_028116649.1:0-52273 GCF_964273445.1 Streptopelia decaocto | reverse complement strand
AAAAAATGGCTAAAATTCCAGTTGAAATTTTTTCAAAGTCCCTTAAAAATTTTCCAATTTTTGTCCCAATTCTTCCCATTCCCATTGAAACTTTTCAAATCCCTCTCAAAATTGTTGAAATTCTCTTGAAGCTTTTAAAATTCTCTCTAGAATTTTCAAAATCCATGTCCACATGTTTACAATTTCACGTCAAAAAATGGCTAAAATTCCAGTTGAAATTTTTTCAAAGTCCCTTCAAAATTTTCCAATTTTTGTCCCAGTTCTTCCCATTCCCATTGAAACTTTTCAAATCCCTCTCAACATTGTTGAAATTCTCTTGAAGCTTTTAAAATTCTCTCTAGAATTTTCAAAATCCATGTCCACATGTTTACAATTTCACGTCAAAAAATGGCTAAAATTCCAGTTGAAATTTTTTCAAAGTCCCTTAAAAATTTTCCAATTTTTGTCCCAATTCTTCCCATTCCCATTGAAACTTTTCAAATCCCTCTCAACATTGTTGAAATTCTCTTGAAGCTTTTAAAATTCTCTCTAGAATTTTCAAAATCCATGTCCACATGTTTACAATTTCACGTCAAAAAATGGCTAAAATTCCAGTTGAAATTTTTTCAAAGTCCCTTAAAAATTTTCCAATTTTTGTCCCAATTCTTCCCATTCCCATTGAAACTTTTCAAATCCCTCTCAAAATTGTTGAAATTCTCTTGAAGCTTTTAAAATTCTCTCTAGAATTTTCAAAATCCATGTCCACATGTTTACAATTTCACGTCAAAAAATGGCTAAAATTCCAGTTGAAATTTTTTCAAAGTCCCTTAAAAATTTTCCAATTTTTGTCCCAATTCTTCCCATTCCCATTGAAACTTTTCAAATCCCTCTCAAAATTGTTGAAATTCTCTTGAAGCTTTTAAAATTCTCTCTAGAATTTTCAAAATCCATGTCCACATGTTTACAATTTCACGTCAAAAAATGGCTAAAATTCCAGTTGAAATTTTTTCAAAGTCCCTTAAAAATTTTCCAATTTTTGTCCCAATTCTTCCCATTCCCATTGAAACTTTTCAAATCCCTCTCAAAATTGTTGAAATTCTCTTGAAGCTTTTAAAATTCTCTCTAGAATTTTCAAAATCCATGTCCACATGTTTACAATTTCACGTCAAAAAATGGCTAAAATTCCAGTTGAAATTTTTTCAAAGTCCCTTAAAAATTTTCCAATTTTTGTCCCAATTCTTCCCATTCCCATTGAAACTTTTCAAATCCCTCTCAAAATTGTTGAAATTCTCTTGAAGCTTTTAAAATTCTCTCTAGAATTTTCAAAATCCATGTCCACATGTTTACAATTTCACGTCAAAAAATGGCTAAAATTCCAGTTGAAATTTTTTCAAAGTCCCTTAAAAATTTTCCAATTTTTGTCCCAATTCTTCCCATTCCCATTGAAACTTTTCAAATCCCTCTCCAAATTGTTGAAATTCTCTTGAAGCTTTTAAAATTCTCTCTAGAATTTTCAAAATCCATGTCCACATGTTTACAATTTCACGCCAAAAAATGGCTAAAATTCCAGTTGAAATTTTTTCAAAGTCCCTTAAAAATTTTCCAATTTTTGTCCCAATTCTTCCCATTCCCATTGAAACTTTTCAAATCCCTCTCAACATTGTTGAAATTCTCTTGAAGCTTTTAAAATTCTCTCTAGAATTTTCAAAATCCATGTCCACATGTTTACAATTTCACGTCAAAAAATGGCTAAAATTCCAGTTGAAATTTTTTCAAAGTCCCTTAAAAATTTTCCAATTTTTGTCCCAATTCTTCCCATTCCCATTGAAACTTTTCAAATCCCTCTCAAAATTGTTGAAATTCTCTTGAAGCTTTTAAAATTCTCTCTAGAATTTTCAAAATCCATGTCCACATGTTTACAATTTCACGTCAAAAAATGGCTAAAATTCCAGTGGAAATTTTTTCAAAGTCCCTTAAAAATTTTCCAATTTTTGTCCCAATTCTTCCCATTCCCATTGAAACTTTTCAAATCCCTCTCCAAATTGTTGAAATTCTCTTGAAGCTTTTAAAATTCTCTCTAGAATTTTCAAAATCCATGTCCACATGTTTACAATTTCACGTCAAAAAATGGCTAAAATTCCAGTTGAAATGTTTTCAAAGTCCCTTAAAAATTTTCCAATTTTTGTCCCAATTCTTCCCATTCCCATTGAAACTTTTCAAATCCCTTTCAAAATTGTTGAAATTCTCTTGAAGCTTTTAAAATTCTCTCTAGAATTTTCAAAATCCATGTCCACATGTTTACAATTTCACGTCAAAAAATGGCTAAAATTCCCGTTGAAATTTTTTCAAAGTCCCTTAAAAATTTTCCAATTTTTGTCCCAATTCTTCCCATTCCCATTGAAACTTTTCAAATCCCTCTCAAAATTGTTGAAATTCTCTTGAAGCTTTTAAAATTCTCTCTAGAATTTTCAAAATCCTTGTCCACATGTTTACAATTTCACGTCAAAAAATGGCTAAAATTCCAGTTGAAATTTTTTCAAAGTCCCTTAAAAATTTTCCAATTTTTGTCCCAATTCTTCCCATTCCCATTGAAACTTTTCAAATCCCTCTCAAAATTGTTGAAATTCTCTTGAAGCTTTTAAAATTCTCTCTAGAATTTTCAAAATCCATGTCCACATGTTTACAATTTCACGTTAAAAAATGGCTAAAATTCCCGTTGAAATTTTGTCAAAGTCCCTTAAAAATTTTCCAATTTTTGTCCCAATTCTTCCCATTCCCATTGAAACTTTTCAAATCCCTCTCAAAATTGTTGAAATTCTCTTGAAGCTTTTAAAATTCTCTCTAGAATTTTCAAAATCCATGTCCACATGTTTACAATTTCACGTCAAAAAATGGCTAAAATTCCAGTTGAAATTTTTTCAAAGTCCCTTAAAAATTTTCCAATTTTTGTCCCAATTCTTCCCATTCCCATTGAAACTTTTCAAATCCCTCTCAAAATTGTTGAAATTCTCTTGAAGCTTTTAAAATTCTCTCTAGAATTTTCAAAATCCATGTCCACATGTTTACAATTTCACGCCAAAAAATGGCTAAAATTCCAGTTGAAATTTTTTCAAAGTCCCTTAAAAATTTTCCAATTTTTGTCCCAATTCTTCCCATTCCCATTGAAACTTTTCAAATCCCTCTCAACATTGTTGAAATTCTCTTGAAGCTTTTAAAATTCTCTCTAGAATTTTCAAAATCCATGTCCACATGTTTACAATTTCACGTCAAAAAATGGCTAAAATTCCAGTTGAAATTTTTCAAAGTCCCTTAAAAATTTTCCAATTTTTGTCCCAATTCTTCCCATTCCCATTGAAACTTTTCAAATCCCTCTCAAAATTGTTGAAATTCTCTTGAAGCTTTTAAAATTCTCTCTAGAATTTTCAAAATCCATGTCCACATGTTTACAATTTCACGTCAAAAAATGGCTAAAATTCCAGTGGAAATTTTTTCAAAGTCCCTTAAAAATTTTCCAATTTTTGTCCCAATTCTTCCATTCCCATTGAAACTTTTCAAATCCCTCTCCAAATTGTTGAAATTCTCTTGAAGCTTTTAAAATTCTCTCTAGAATTTTCAAAATCCATGTCCACATGTTTACAATTTCACGTCAAAAAATGGCTAAAATTCCAGTTGAAATGTTTTCAAAGTCCCTTAAAAATTTTCCAATTTTTGTCCCAATTCTTCCCATTCCCATTGAAACTTTTCAAATCCCTTTCAAAATTGTTGAAATTCTCTTGAAGCTTTTAAAATTCTCTCTAGAATTTTCAAAATCCATGTCCACATGTTTACAATTTCACGTCAAAAAATGGCTAAAATTCCAGTTGAAATTTTTTCAAAGTCCCTTAAAAATTTTCCAATTTTTGTCCCAATTCTTCCCATTCCCATTGAAACTTTTCAAATCCCTCTCAAAATTGTTGAAATTCTCTTGAAGCTTTTAAAATTCTCTCTAGAATTTTCAAAATCCTTGTCCACATGTTTACAATTTCACGTCAAAAAATGGCTAAAATTCCAGTTGAAATTTTTTCAAAGTCCCTTAAAAATTTTCCAATTTTTGTCCCAATTCTTCCCATTCCCATTGAAACTTTTCAAATCCCTCTCAAAATTGTTGAAATTCTCTTGAAGCTTTTAAAATTCTCTCTAGAATTTTCAAAATCCATGTCCACATGTTTACAATTTCACGTTAAAAAATGGCTAAAATTCCCGTTGAAATTTTGTCAAAGTCCCTTAAAAATTTTCCAATTTTTGTCCCAATTCTTCCCATTCCCATTGAAACTTTTCAAATCCCTCTCAAAATTGTTGAAATTCTCTTGAAGCTTTTAAAATTCTCTCCAGAATTTTCAAAATCCATGTCCACATGTTTACAATTTCACGTCAAAAAATGGCTAAAATTCCAGTTGAAATTTTTTCAAAGTCCCTTAAAAATTTTCCAATTTTTGTCCCAATTCTTCCCATTCCCATTGAAACTTTTCAAATCCCTCTCAAAATTGTTGAAATTCTCTTGAAGCTTTTAAAATTCTCTCTAGAATTTTCAAAATCCACGTCCACATGTTTACAATTTCACGTCAAAAAATGGCTAAAATTCCAGTTGAAATTTTTTCAAAGTCCCTTAAAAATTTTCCAATTTTTGTCCCAATTCTTCCCATTCCCATTGAAACTTTTCAAATCCCTCTCAAAATTGTTGAAATTCTCTTGAAGCTTTTAAAATTCTCTCCAGAATTTTCAAAATCCATGTCCACATGTTTACAATTTCACGTCAAAAAATGGCTAAAATTCCAGTTGAAATTTTTTCAAAGTCCCTTAAAAATTTTCCAATTTTTGTCCCAATTCTTCCCATTCCCATTGAAACTTTTCAAATCCCTCTCAAAATGGTTGAAATTCTCTTGAAGCTTTTAAAATTCTCTCTAGAATTTTCAAAATCCATGTCCACATGTTTAAAATTTCATGTCAAAAAATGGCTAAAATTCCAGTTGAAATTTTTTCAAAGTCCCTTCAAAATTTTCCAATTTTTGTCCCAATTCTTCCCATTCCCATTGAAACTTTTCAAATCCCTCTCCAAATTGTTGAAATTCTCTTGAAGCTTTTAAAATTCTCTCTAGAATTTTCAAAATCCATGTCCACATGTTTACAATTTCACGTCAAAAAATGGCTAAAATTCCAGTTGAAATTTTTTCAAAGTCCCTTAAAAATTTTCCAATTTTTGTCCTAATTCTTCCCATTCCCATTGAAACTTTTCAAATCCCTCTCAACATTGTTGAAATTCTCTTGAAGCTTTTAAATTCTCTCTAGAATTTTCAAAATCCATGTCCACATGTTTACAATTTCACGTCAAAAAATGGCTAAAATTCCAGTTGAAATTTTTTCAAAGTCCCTTAAAAATTTTCCAATTTTTGTCCCAGTTCTTCCCATTCCCATTGAAACTTTTCAAATCCCTCTCAACATTGTTGAAATTCTCTTGAAGCTTTTAAAATTCTCTCCAGAATTTTCAAAATCCATGTCCACATGTTTACAATTTCACGTCAAAAAATGGCTAAAATTCCAGTTGAAATTTTTTCAAAGTCCCTTAAAAATTTTCCAATTTTTGTCCCAATTCTTCCCATTCCCATTGAAACTTTTCAAATCCCTCTCAAAATTGTTGAAATTCTCTTGAAGCTTTTAAAATTCTCTCTAGAATTTTCAAAATCCACGTCCACATGTTTACAATTTCACGTCAAAAAATGGCTAAAATTCCAGTTGAAATTTTTTCAAAGTCCCTTAAAAATTTTCCAATTTTTGTCCCAATTCTTCCCATTCCCATTGAAACTTTTCAAATCCCTCTCAAAATTGTTGAAATTCTCTTGAAGCTTTTAAAATTCTCTCCAGAATTTTCAAAATCCATGTCCACATGTTTACAATTTCACGTCAAAAAATGGCTAAAATTCCAGTTGAAATTTTTTCAAAGTCCCTTAAAAATTTTCCAATTTTTGTCCCAATTCTTCCCATTCCCATTGAAACTTTTCAAATCCCTCTCAAAATGGTTGAAATTCTCTTGAAGCTTTTAAAATTCTCTCTAGAATTTTCAAAATCCATGTCCACATGTTTAAAATTTCATGTCAAAAAATGGCTAAAATTCCAGTTGAAATTTTTTCAAAGTCCCTTCAAAATTTTCCAATTTTTGTCCCAATTCTTCCCATTCCCATTGAAACTTTTCAAATCCCTCTCCAAATTGTTGAAATTCTCTTGAAGCTTTTAAAATTCTCTCTAGAATTTTCAAAATCCATGTCCACATGTTTACAATTTCACGTCAAAAAATGGCTAAAATTCCAGTTGAAATTTTTTCAAAGTCCCTTAAAAATTTTCCAATTTTTGTCCTAATTCTTCCCATTCCCATTGAAACTTTTCAAATCCCTCTCAACATTGTTGAAATTCTCTTGAAGCTTTTAAAATTCTCTCTAGAATTTTCAAAATCCATGTCCACATGTTTACAATTTCACGTCAAAAAATGGCTAAAATTCCAGTTGAAATTTTTTCAAAGTCCCTTAAAAATTTTCCAATTTTTGTCCCAGTTCTTCCCATTCCCATTGAAACTTTTCAAATCCCTCTCAACATTGTTGAAATTCTCTTGAAGCTTTTAAAATTCTCTCTAGAATTTTCAAAATCCATGTCCACATGTTTACAATTTCACGTCAAAAAATGGCTAAAATTCCAGTTGAAATTTTTTCAAAGTCCCTTAAAAATTTTCCAATTTTTGTCCCAATTCTTCCCATTCCCATTGAAACTTTTCAAATCCCTCTCAACATTGTTGAAATTCTCTTGAAGCTTTTAAAATTCTCTCTAGAATTTTCAAAATCCATGTCCACATGTTTACAATTTCACGTCAAAAAATGGCTAAAATTCCAGTTGAAATTTTTTCAAAGTCCCTTAAAAATTTTCCAATTTTTGTCCCAATTCTTCCCATTCCCATTTAAACTTTTCAAATCCCTCTCAAAATTGTTGAAATTCTCTTGAAGCTTTTAAAATTCTCTCTAGAATTTTCAAAATCCATGTCCACATGTTTACAATTTCACGTCAAAAAATGGCTAAAATTCCAGTTGAAATTTTTTCAAAGTCCCTTAAAAATTTTCCAATTTTTGTCCCAATTCTTCCCATTCCCATTGAAACTTTTCAAATCCCTCTCAAAATTGTTGAAATTCTCTTGAAGCTTTTAAAATTCTCTCTAGAATTTTCAAAATCCATGTCCACATGTTTACAATTTCACGTCAAAAAAATGGCTAAAATTCCAGTTGAAATGTTTTCAAAGTCCCTTAAAAATTTTCCAAATTTTGTCCCAATTCTTCCCATTCCCATTGAAACTTTTCAAATCCCTTTCAAAATTGTTGAAATTCTCTTGAAGCTTTTAAAATTCTCTCTAGAATTTTCAAAATCCATGTCCACATGTTTACAATTTCACGTCAAAAATGGCTAAAATTCCAGTTGAAATTTTTTCAAAGTCCCTTAAAAATTTTCCAATTTTTGTCCCAATTCTTCCCATTCCCATTGAAACTTTTCAAATCCCTCTCAAAATTGTTGAAATTCTCTTGAAGCTTTTAAAATTCTCTCTAGAATTTTCAAAATCCATGTCCACATGTTTACAATTTCACGTCAAAAAATGGCTAAAATTCCCGTTGAAATTTTTTCAAAGTCCCTTAAAAATTTTCCAATTTTTGTCCCAATTCTTCCCATTCCCATTGAAACTTTTCAAATCCCTCTCAAAATTGTTGAAATTCTCTTGAAGCTTTTAAAATTCTCTCTAGAATTTTCAAAATCCATGTCCACATGTTTACAATTTCACGCCAAAAAATGGCTAAAATTCCAGTTGAAATTTTTTCAAAGTCCCTTAAAAATTTTCCAATTTTTGTCCCAATTCTTCCCATTCCCATTGAAACTTTTCAAATCCCTCTCCAACATTGTTGAAATTCTCTTGAAGCTTTTAAAATTCTCTCTAGAATTTTCAAAATCCATGTCCACATGTTTACAATTTCACGTCAAAAAATGGCTAAAATTCCAGTTGAAATTTTTTCAAAGTCCCTTAAAAATTTTCCAATTTTTGTCCCAATTCTTCCCATTCCCATTGAAACTTTTCAAATCCCTCTCAAAATTGTTGAAATTCTCTTGAAGCTTTTAAAATTCTCTCTAGAATTTTCAAAATCCATGTCCACATGTTTACAATTTCACGTCAAAAAATGGCTAAAATTCCAGTGGAAATTTTTTCAAAGTCCCTTAAAAATTTTCCAATTTTTGTCCCAATTCTTCCCATTCCCATTGAAACTTTTCAAATCCCTCTCAAAATTGTTGAAATTCTCTTGAAGCTTTTAAAATTCTCTCTAGAATTTTCAAAATCCATGTCCACATGTTTACAATTTCACGTCAAAAAATGGCTAAAATTCCAGTTGAAATGTTTTCAAAGTCCCTTAAAAATTTTCCAATTTTTGTCCCAATTCTTCCCATTCCCATTGAAACTTTTCAAATCCCTTTCAAAATTGTTGAAATTCTCTTGAAGCTTTTAAAATTCTCTCTAGAATTTTCAAAATCCATGTCCACATGTTTACAATTTCACGTCAAAAAATGGCTAAAATTCCCGTTGAAATTTTTTCAAAGTCCCTTAAAAATTTTCCAATTTTTGTCCCAATTCTTCCCATTCCCATTGAAACTTTTCAAATCCCTCTCAAAATTGTTGAAATTCTCTTGAAGCTTTTAAAATTCTCTCTAGAATTTTCAAAATCCTTGTCCACATGTTTACAATTTCACGTCAAAAAATGGCTAAAATTCCAGTTGAAATTTTTTCAAAGTCCCTTAAAAATTTTCCAATTTTTGTCCCAATTCTTCCCATTCCCATTGAAACTTTTCAAATCCCTCTCAAAATTGTTGAAATTCTCTTGAAGCTTTTAAAATTCTCTCTAGAATTTTCAAAATCCATGTCCACATGTTTACAATTTCACGTTAAAAAATGGCTAAAATTCCCGTTGAAATTTTGTCAAAGTCCCTTAAAAATTTTCCAATTTTTGTCCCAATTCTTCCCATTCCCATTGAAACTTTTCAAATCCCTCTCAACATTGTTGAAATTCTCTTGAAGCTTTTAAAATTCTCTCTAGAATTTTCAAAATCCATGTCCACATGTTTACAATTTCACGTCAAAAAATGGCTAAAATTCCAGTGGAAATTTTGTCAAAGTCCCTTAAAAATTTTCCAATTTTTGTCCCAATTCTTCCCATTCCCATTGAAACTTTTCAAATCCCTCTCAAAATTGTTGAAATTCTCTTGAAGCTTTTAAAATTCTCTCTAGAATTTTCAAAATCCATGTCCACATGTTTACAATTTCACGTCAAAAAATGGCTAAAATTCCAGTTGAAATTTTTTCAAAGTCCCTTAAAAATTTTCCAATTTTTGTCCCAATTCTTCCCATTCCCATTGAAACTTTTCAAATCCCTCTCAAAATTGTTGAAATTCTCTTGAAGCTTTTAAAATTCTCTCTAGAATTTTCAAAATCCATGTCCACATGTTTACAATTTCACATAAAAAAATGGCTAAAATTCCCGTTGAAATTTTTTCAAAGTCCCTTAAAAATTTTCCAATTTTTGTCCCAATTCTTCCCATTCCCATTGAAACTTTTCAAATCCCTCTCAAAATTGTTGAAATTCTCTTGAAGCTTTTAAAATTCTCTCCAGAATTTTCAAAATCCATGTCCACATGTTTACAATTTCACGTCAAAAAATGGCTAAAATTCCAGTTGAAATTTTTTCAAAGTCCCTTAAAAATTTTCCAATTTTTGTCCCAATTCTTCCCATTCCCATTGAAACTTTTCAAATCCCTCTCAAAATTGTTGAAATTCTCTTGAAGCTTTTAAAATTCTCTCTAGAATTTTCAAAATCCACGTCCACATGTTTACAATTTCACGTCAAAAAATGGCTAAAATTCCAGTTGAAATTTTTTCAAAGTCCCTTAAAAATTTTCCAATTTTTGTCCCAATTCTTCCCATTCCCATTGAAACTTTTCAAATCCCTCTCAAAATTGTTGAAATTCTCTTGAAGCTTTTAAAATTCTCTCCAGAATTTTCAAAATCCATGTCCACATGTTTACAATTTCACGTCAAAAAATGGCTAAAATTCCAGTTGAAATTTTTTCAAAGTCCCTTAAAAATTTTCCAATTTTTGTCCCAATTCTTCCCATTCCCATTGAAACTTTTCAAATCCCTCTCAAAATGGTTGAAATTCTCTTGAAGCTTTTAAAATTCTCTCTAGAATTTTCAAAATCCATGTCCACATGTTTAAAATTTCATGTCAAAAAATGGCTAAAATTCCAGTTGAAATTTTTTCAAAGTCCCTTCAAAATTTTCCAATTTTTGTCCCAATTCTTCCCATTCCCATTGAAACTTTTCAAATCCCTCTCCAAATTGTTGAAATTCTCTTGAAGCTTTTAAAATTCTCTCTAGAATTTTCAAAATCCATGTCCACATGTTTACAATTTCACGTCAAAAAATGGCTAAAATTCCAGTTGAAATTTTTTCAAAGTCCCTTAAAAATTTTCCAATTTTTGTCCTAATTCTTCCCATTCCCATTGAAACTTTTCAAATCCCTCTCAACATTGTTGAAATTCTCTTGAAGCTTTTAAAATTCTCTCTAGAATTTTCAAAATCCATGTCCACATGTTTACAATTTCACGTCAAAAAATGGCTAAAATTCCAGTTGAAATTTTTCAAAGTCCCTTAAAAATTTTCCAATTTTGGTCCCAATTCTTCCCATTCCCATTGAAACTTTTCAAATCCCTCTCAAAATTGTTGAAATTCTCTTGAAGCTTTTAAAATTCTCTCTAGAATTTTCAAAATCCATGTCCACATGTTTACAATTTCACGTCAAAAAATGGCTAAAATTCCAGTTGAAATTTTTTCAAAGTCCCTTCAAAATTTCCAATTTTTGTCCCAATTCTTCCCATTCCCATTGAAACTTTTCAAATCCCTCTCAAAATTGTTGAAATTCTCTTGAAGCTTTTAAAATTCTCTCTAGAATTTTCAAAATCCATGTCCACATGTTTACAATTTCACGTCAAAAAATGGCTAAAATTCCAGTTGAAATTTTTTCAAAGTCCCTTAAAAATTTTCCAATTTTTGTCCCAGTTCTTCCCATTCCCATTGAAACTTTTCAAATCCCTCTCAACATTGTTGAAATTCTCTTGAAGCTTTTAAAATTCTCTCTAGAATTTTCAAAATCCATGTCCACATGTTTACAATTTCACGTCAAAAAATGGCTAAAATTCCCGTTGAAATTTTTTCAAAGTCCCTTAAAAATTTTCCAATTTTTGTCCCAATTCTTCCCATTCCCATTGAAACTTTTCAAATCCCTCTCAAAATTGTTGAAATTCTCTTGAAGCTTTTAAAATTCTCTCTAGAATTTTCAAAATCCATGTCCACATGTTTACAATTTCACGTCAAAAAATGGCTAAAATTCCAGTTGAAATTTTTTCAAAGTCCCTTAAAAATTTTCCAATTTTTGTCCCAATTCTTCCCATTCCCATTGAAACTTTTCAAATCCCTCTCAAAATTGTTGAAATTCTCTTGAAGCTTTTAAAATTCTCTCTAGAATTTTCAAAATCCATGTCCACATGTTTACAATTTCACGTCAAAAAATGGCTAAAATTCCAGTTGAAATGTTTTCAAAGTCCCTTCAAAATTTTCCAATTTTTGTCCCAATTCTTCCCATTCCCATTGAAACTTTTCAAATCCCTCTCAACATTGTTGAAATTCTCTTGAAGCTTTTAAAATTCTCTCTAGAATTTTCAAAATCCATGTCCACATGTTTACAATTTCACGCCAAAAAATGGCTAAAATTCCAGTTGAAATTTTTTCAAAGTCCCTTAAAAATTTTCCAATTTTTGTCCCAATTCTTCCCATTCCCATTGAAACTTTTCAAATCCCTCTCAACATTGTTGAAATTCTCTTGAAGCTTTTAAAATTCTCTCTAGAATTTTCAAAATCCATGTCCACATGTTTACAATTTCACGTCAAAAAATGGCTAAAATTCCAGTTGAAATTTTTTCAAAGTCCCTTAAATATTTTTCAACTTTTGTCCCAATTCTTCCCATTCCCATTGAAACTTTTCAAATCCCTCTCAAAATTGTTGAAATTCTCTTGAAGCTTTTAAAATTCTCTCTAGAATTTTCAAAATCCATGTCCACATGTTTACAATTTCACGTCAAAAAATGGCTAAAATTCCAGTGGAAATTTTTTCAAAGTCCCTTAAAAATTTTCCAATTTTTGTCCCAATTCTTCCCATTCCCATTGAAACTTTTCAAATCCCTCTCAAAATTGTTGAAATTCTCTTGAAGCTTTTAAAATTCTCTCTAGAATTTTCAAAATCCATGTCCACATGTTTACAATTTCACGTCAAAAAATGGCTAAAATTCCCGTTGAAATTTTTTCAAAGTCCCTTAAAAATTTTCCAATTTTTGTCCCAATTCTTCCCATTCCCATTGAAACTTTTCAAATCCCTCTCCAAATTGTTGAAATTCTCTTGAAGCTTTTAAAATTCTCTCTAGAATTTTCAAAATCCATGTCCACATGTTTACAATTTCACGTCAAAAAATGGCTAAAATTCCAGTTGAAATGTTTTCAAAGTCCCTTAAAAATTTTCCAATTTTTGTCCCAATTCTTCCCATTCCCATTGAAACTTTTCAAATCCCTTTCAAAATTGTTGAAATTCTCTTGAAGCTTTTAAAATTCTCTCTAGAATTTTCAAAATCCATGTCCACATGTTTACAATTTCACGTCAAAAAATGGCTAAAATTCCAGTTGAAATTTTTTCAAAGTCCCTTAAAAATTTTCCAATTTTTGTCCCAATTCTTCCCATTCCCATTGAAACTTTTCAAATCCCTCTCAAAATTGTTGAAATTCTCTTGAAGCTTTTAAAATTCTCTCTAGAATTTTCAAAATCCTTGTCCACATGTTTACAATTTCACGTCAAAAAATGGCTAAAATTCCAGTTGAAATTTTTTCAAAGTCCCTTAAAAATTTTCCAATTTTTGTCCCAATTCTTCCCATTCCCATTGAAACTTTTCAAATCCCTCTCAAAATTGTTGAAATTCTCTTGAAGCTTTTAAAATTCTCTCTAGAATTTTCAAAATCCATGTCCACATGTTTACAATTTCACGTCAAAAAATGGCTAAAATTCCAGTTGAAATTTTTTCAAAGTCCCTTCAAAATTTTCCAATTTTTGTCCCAATTCTTCCCATTCCCATTGAAACTTTTCAAATCCCTCTCAAAATTGTTGAAATTCTCTTGAAGCTTTTAAAATTCTCTCCAGAATTTTCAAAATCCATGTCCACATGTTTACAATTTCACGTCAAAAAATGGCTAAAATTCCAGTTGAAATTTTGTCAAAGTCCCTTAAAAATTTTCCAATTTTTGTCCCAATTCTTCCCATTCCCATTGAAACTTTTCAAATCCCTCTCAAAATTGTTGAAATTCTCTTGAAGCTTTTAAAATTCTCTCTAGAATTTTCAAAATCCATGTCCACATGTTTACAATTTCACGTTAAAAAATGGCTAAAATTCCCGTTGAAATTTTGTCAAAGTCCCTGAAAAATTTTCCAATTTTTGTCCCAATTCTTCCCATTCCCATTGAAACTTTTCAAATCCCTCTCAACATTGTTGAAATTCTCTTGAAGCTTTTAAAATTCTCTCTAGAATTTTCAAAATCCATGTCCACATGTTTACAATTTCACGTCAAAAAATGGCTAAAATTCCAGTTGAAATTTTGTCAAAGTCCCTTAAAAATTTTCCAATTTTTGTCCCAATTCTTCCCATTCCCATTGAAACTTTTCAAATCCCTCTCAAAATTGTTGAAATTCTCTTGAAGCTTTTAAAATTCTCTCTAGAATTTTCAAAATCCATGTCCACATGTTTACAATTTCACGTCAAAAAATGGCTAAAATTCCCGTTGAAATTTTTTCAAAGTCCCTTAAAAATTTTCCAATTTTTGTCCCAATTCTTCCCATTCCCATTGAAACTTTTCAAATCCCTCTCAAAATTGTTGAAATTCTCTTGAAGCTTTTAAAATTCTCTCTAGAATTTTCAAAATCCATGTCCACATGTTTACAATTTCACGTCAAAAAATGGCTAAAATTCCAGTTGAAATTTTTTCAAAGTCCCTTAAAAATTTTCCAATTTTTGTCCCAATTCTTCCCATTCCCATTGAAACTTTTCAAATCCCTTTCAAAATTGTTGAAATTCTCTTGAAGCTTTTAAAATTCTCTCTAGAATTTTCAAAATCCATGTCCACATGTTTACAATTTCACGTCAAAAAATGGCTAAAATTCCAGTTGAAATTTTTTCAAAGTCCCTTAAAAATTTTCCAATTTTTGTCCCAATTCTTCCCATTCCCATTGAAACTTTTCAAATCCCTCTCAAAATTGTTGAAATTCTCTTGAAGCTTTTAAAATTCTCTCTAGAATTTTCAAAATCCTTGTCCACATGTTTACAATTTCACGTCAAAAAATGGCTAAAATTCCAGTTGAAATTTTTTCAAAGTCCCTTAAAAATTTTCCAATTTTTGTCCCAATTCTTCCCATTCCCATTGAAACTTTTCAAATCCCTCTCAAAATTGTTGAAATTCTCTTGAAGCTTTTAAAATTCTCTCTAGAATTTTCAAAATCCATGTCCACATGTTTACAATTTCACGTCAAAAAATGGCTAAAATTCCAGTTGAAATTTTTTCAAAGTCCCTTAAAAATTTTCCAATTTTTGTCCCAATTCTTCCCATTCCCATTGAAACTTTTCAAATCCCTCTCAAAATTGTTGAAATTCTCTTGAAGCTTTTAAAATTCTCTCCAGAATTTTCAAAATCCATGTCCACATGTTTACAATTTCACGTCAAAAAATGGCTAAAATTCCAGTTGAAATTTTTTCAAAGTCCCTTCAAAATTTTCCAATTTTTGTCCCAATTCTTCCCATTCCCATTGAAACTTTTCAAATCCCTCTCAAAATTGTTGAAATTCTCTTGAAGCTTTTAAAATTCTCTCTAGAATTTTCAAAATCCATGTCCACATGTTTACAATTTCACGTTAAAAAATGGCTAAAATTCCCGTTGAAATTTTGTCAAAGTCCCTGAAAAATTTTCCAATTTTTGTCCCAATTCTTCCCATTCCCATTGAAACTTTTCAAATCCCTCTCAACATTGTTGAAATTCTCTTGAAGCTTTTAAAATTCTCTCTAGAATTTTCAAAATCCATGTCCACATGTTTACAATTTCACGTCAAAAAATGGCTAAAATTCCAGTTGAAATTTTGTCAAAGTCCCTTAAAAATTTTCCAATTTTTGTCCCAATTCTTCCCATTCCCATTGAAACTTTTCAAATCCCTCTCAAAATTGTTGAAATTCTCTTGAAGCTTTTAAAATTCTCTCTAGAATTTTCAAAATCCATGTCCACATGTTTACAATTTCACGTCAAAAAATGGCTAAAATTCCAGTTGAAATTTTTTCAAAGTCCCTTAAAAATTTTCCAATTTTTGTCCCAATTCTTCCCATTCCCATTGAAACTTTTCAAATCCCTCTCAAAATTGTTGAAATTCTCTTGAAGCTTTTAAAATTCTCTCTAGAATTTTCAAAATCCATGTCCACATGTTTACAATTTCACATAAAAAAATGGCTAAAATTCCCGTTGAAATTTTTTCAAAGTCCCTTAAAAATTTTCCAATTTTTGTCCCAATTCTTCCCATTCCCATTGAAACTTTTCAAATCCCTCTCAAAATTGTTGAAATTCTCTTGAAGCTTTTAAAATTCTCTCTAGAATTTTCAAAATCCATGTCCACATGTTTACAATTTCACGTCAAAAAATGGCTAAAATTCCAGTTGAAATTTTTTCAAAGTCCCTGAAAAATTTTCCAATTTTTGTCCCAATTCTTCCCATTCCCATTGAAACTTTTCAAATCCCTCTCAAAATTGTTGAAATTCTCTTGAAGCTTTTAAAATTCTCTCTAGAATTTTCAAAATCCACGTCCACATGTTTACAATTTCACGTCAAAAAATGGCTAAAATTCCAGTTGAAATTTTTTCAAAGTCCCTTAAAAATTTTCCAATTTTTGTCCCAATTCTTCCCATTCCCATTGAAACTTTTCAAATCCCTCTCAAAATTGTTGAAATTCTCTTGAAGCTTTTAAAATTCTCTCCAGAATTTTCAAAATCCATGTCCACATGTTTACAATTTCACGTCAAAAAATGGCTAAAATTCCAGTTGAAATTTTTTCAAAGTCCCTTCAAAATTTTCCAATTTTTGTCCCAATTCTTCCCATTCCCATTGAAACTTTTCAAATCCCTCTCAAAATGGTTGAAATTCTCTTGAAGCTTTTAAAATTCTCTCTAGAATTTTCAAAATCCATGTCCACATGTTTACAATTTCATGTCAAAAAATGGCTAAAATTCCAGTTGAAATTTTTTCAAAGTCCCTTCAAAATTTTCCAATTTTTGTCCCAATTCTTCCCATTCCCATTGAAACTTTTCAAATCCCTCTCAAAATTGTTGAAATCCTCTTGAAGCTTTTAAAATTCTCTCTAGAATTTTCAAAATCCATGTCCACATGTTTACAATTTCACGTCAAAAAATGGCTAAAATTCCAGTTGAAATTTTTTCAAAGTCCCTTCAAAATTTTCCAATTTTTGTCCTAATTCTTCCCATTCCCATTGAAACTTTTCAAATCCCTCTCAACATTGTTGAAATTCTCTTGAAGCTTTTAAAATTCTCTCTAGAATTTTCAAAATCCATGTCCACATGTTTACAATTTCACGTCAAAAAATGGCTAAAATTCCAGTTGAAATTTTTTCAAAGTCCCTTCAAAATTTTCCAATTTTGGTCCCAATTCTTCCCATTCCCATTGAAACTTTTCAAATCCCTCTCAAAATTGTTGAAATTCTCTTGAAGCTTTTAAAATTCTCTCTAGAATTTTCAAAATCCATGTCCACATGTTTACAATTTCACGTCAAAAAATGGCTAAAATTCCAGTTGAAATTTTTTCAAAGTCCCTTCAAAATTTTCCAATTTTTGTCCCAATTCTTCCCATTCCCATTGAAACTTTTCAAATCCCTCTCAAAATTGTTGAAATTCTCTTGAAGCTTTTAAAATTCTCTCCAGAATTTTCAAAATCCATGTCCACATGTTTACAATTTCACGTCAAAAAATGGCTAAAATTCCAGTTGAAATTTTTTCAAAGTCCCTTAAAAATTTTCCAATTTTTGTCCCAATTCTTCCCATTCCCATTGAAACTTTTCAAATCCCTCTCAAAATTGTTGAAATTCTCTTGAAGCTTTTAAAATTCTCTCCAGAATTTTCAAAATCCATGTCCACATGTTTACAATTTCACGTCAAAAAATGGCTAAAATTCCAGTTGAAATTTTTTCAAAGTCCCTTCAAAATTTTCCAATTTTTGTCCCAATTCTTCCCATTCCCATTGAAACTTTTCAAATCCCTCTCAACATTGTTGAAATTCTCTTGAAGCTTTTAAAATTCTCTCTAGAATTTTCAAAATCCATGTCCACATGTTTACAATTTCACGTCAAAAAATGGCTAAAATTCCAGTTGAAATTTTGTCAAAGTCCCTTCAAAATTTTCCAATTTTTGTCCCAATTCTTCCCATTCCCATTGAAACTTTTCAAATCCCTCTCAACATTGTTGAAATTCTCTTGAAGCTTTTAAAATTCTCTCTAGAATTTTCAAAATCCATGTCCACATGTTTACAATTTCACGTCAAAAAATGGCTAAAATTCCAGTTGAAATTTTTTCAAAGTCCCTTAAAAATTTTCCAATTTTTGTCCCAATTCTTCCCATTCCCATTGAAACTTTTCAAATCCCTCTCAAAATGGTTGAAATTCTCTTGAAGCTTTTAAAATTCTCTCTAGAATTTTCAAAATCCATGTCCACATGTTTACAATTTCACATAAAAAAATGGCTAAAATTCCCGTTGAAATTTTTTCAAAGTCCCTGAAAAATTTTCCAATTTTTGTCCCAATTCTTCCCATTCCCATTGAAACTTTTCAAATCCCTCTCAAAATTGTTGAAATTCTCTTGAAGCTTTTAAAATTCTCTCTAGAATTTTCAAAATCCATGTCCACATGTTTACAATTTCACGTCAAAAAATGGCTAAAATTCCAGTTGAAATTTTTTCAAAGTCCCTGAAAAATTTTCCAATTTTTGTCCCAATTCTTCCCATTCCCATTGAAACTTTTCAAATCCCTCTCAAAATTGTTGAAATTCTCTTGAAGCTTTTAAAATTCTCTCTAGAATTTTCAAAATCCACGTCCACATGTTTACAATTTCACGTCAAAAAATGGCTAAAATTCCAGTTGAAATTTTTTCAAAGTCCCTTAAAAATTTTCCAATTTTTGTCCCAATTCTTCCCATTCCCATTGAAACTTTTCAAATCCCTCTCAAAATTGTTGAAATTCTCTTGAAGCTTTTAAAATTATCTCCAGAATTTTCAAAATCCATGTCCACATGTTTACAATTTCACGTCAAAAAATGGCTAAAATTCCAGTTGAAATTTTTTCAAAGTCCCTTAAAAATTTTCCAATTTTTGTCCCAATTCTTCCCATTCCCATTGAAACTTTTCAAATCCCTCTCAAAATGGTTGAAATTCTCTTGAAGCTTTTAAAATTCTCTCTAGAATTTTCAAAATCCATGTCCACATGTTTAAAATTTCATGTCAAAAAATGGCTAAAATTCCAGTTGAAATTTTGTCAAAGTCCCTTCAAAATTTTCCAATTTTTGTCCCAATTCTTCCCATTCCCATTGAAACTTTTCAAATCCCTCTCAAAATTGTTGAAATCCTCTTGAAGCTTTTAAAATTCTCTCTAGAATTTTCAAAATCCACGTCCACATGTTTACAATTTCATGTAAAAAAATGGCTAAAATTCCAGTTGAAATTTTTTCAAAGTCCCTTCAAAATTTTCCAATTTTTGTCCCAATTCTTCCCATTCCCATTGAAACTTTTCAAATCCCTCTCAAAATTGTTGAAATTCTCTTGAAGCTTTTAAAATTCTCTCTAGAATTTTCAAAATCCACGTCCACATGTTTACAATTTCACGTCAAAAAATGGCTAAACATCCAGTTGAAATTTTTTCAAAGTCCCTTCAAAATTTTCCAATTTTTGTCCCAATTCTTCCCATTCCCATTGAAACTTTTCAAATCCCTCTCCAAATTGTTGAAATTCTCTTGAAGCTTTTAAAATTCTCTCTAGAATTTTCAAAATCCATGTCCACATGTTTACAATTTCACGTCAAAAAATGGCTAAAATTCCAGTTGAAATTTTTTCAAAGTCCCTTAAAAATTTTCCAATTTTTGTCCCAATTCTTCCCATTCCCATTTAAACTTTTCAAATCCCTCTCAAAATTGTTGAAATCCTCTTGAAGCTTTTAAAATTCTCTCTAGAATTTTCAAAATCCATGTCCACATGTTTACAATTTCACGTCAAAAAATGGCTAAAATTCCAGTTGAAATTTTTTCAAAGTCCCTTAAAAATTTTCCAATTTTTGTCCCAATTCTTCCCATTCCCATTGAAACTTTTCAAATCCCTCTCAAAATTGTTGAAATTCTCTTGAAGCTCTTAAAATTCTCTCCAGAATTTTCAAAATCCATGTCCACATGTTTACAATTTCACGTCAAAAAATGGCTAAAATTCCAGTTGAAATTTTTTCAAAGTCCCTTCAAAATTTTCCAATTTTTGTCCCAATTCTTCCCATTCCCATTGAAACTTTTCAAATCCCTCTCAAAATTGTTGAAATTCTCTTGAAGCTTTTAAAATTCTCTCTAGAATTTTCAAAATCCATGTCCACATGTTTACATATTCACAGAATAAAATGGCTAAAATTCCAGTTGAAATGTTTTCAAAGTCCCTTAAAAATTTTCCAATTTTTGTCCCAATTCTTCCCATTCCCATTGAAACTTTTCAAATCCCTCTCAAAATTGTTGAAATTCTCTTGAAGCTTTTAAAATTCTCTCTAGAATTTTCAAAATCCACGTCCACATGTTTACAATTTCATGTAAAAAAATGGCTAAAATTCCAGTTGAAATTTTTTCAAAGTCCCTTAAAAATTTTCCAATTTTTGTCCCAATTCTTCCCATTCCCATTGAAACTTTTCAAATCCCTCTCAAAATTGTTGAAATTCTGTTGAAGCTCTTAAAATTCTCTCTAGAATTTTCAAAATCCATGTCCACATGTTTACATATTCACGGAATAAAATGGCTAAAATTCCAGTTGAAATTTTTTCAAAGTCCCTTAAAAATTTTCCAATTTTTGTCCCAATTCTTCCAATTCCCATTGAAACTTTTCAAATCCCTCTCAAAATTGTTGAAATTCTGTTGAAGCTTTTAAAATTCTCTCTAGAATTTTCAAAATCCACGTCCACATGTTTACAATTTCATGTAAAAAAATGGCTAAAATTCCAGTTGAAATTTTTTCAAAGTCCCTTAAAAATTTTCCAATTTTTGTCCCAATTCTTCCCATTCCCATTGAAACTTTTCAAATCCCTCTCCAAATTGTTGAAATTCTCTTGAAGCTTTTAAAATTCTCTCTAGAATTTTCAAAATCCATGTCCACATGTTTACATATTCACAGAATAAAATGGCTAAAATTCCAGTTGAAATGTTTTCAAAGTCCCTTAAAAATTTTCCAATTTTTGTCCCAATTCTTCCCATTCCCATTGAAACTTTTCAAATCCCTCTCAAAATTGTTGAAATTCTCTTGAAGCTTTTAAAATTCTCTCTAGAATTTTCAAAATCCACGTCCACATGTTTACAATTTCACATCAAAAAATGGCTAAAATTCCAGTTGAAATTTTTTCAAAGTCCCTTAAAAATTTTCCAATTTTTGTCCCAATTCTTCCCATTCTCATTGAAACTTTTCAAATCCCTCTCAAAATTGTTGAAATTCTCTTGAAGCTTTTAAAATTCTCTCTAGAATTTTCAAAATCCATGTCCACATGTTTACATATTCACGGAATAAAATGGCTAAAATTCCAGTTGAAATTTTTTCAAAGTCCCTTAAAAATTTTCCAATTTTTGTCCCAATTCTTCCCATTCCCATTGAAACTTTTCGAATCCCGCTCAAAATTGTTGAAATTCTGTTGAAGCTTTTAAAATTCTCTCTAGAATTTTCAAAATCCATGTCCACATGTTTACAATTTCATGTAAAAAAATGGCTAAAATTCCAGTTGAAATTTTTTCAAAGTCCCTTCAAAATTTTCCAATTTTTGTCCCAATTCTTCCCATTCCCATTGAAACTTTTCAAATCCCTCTCAAAATTGTTGAAATTCTCTTGAAGCTTTTAAAATTCTCTCCAGAATTTTCAAAATCCACGTCCACAGGTTTACAATTTCACGTCAAAAATGGCTAAAATTCCAGTTGAAATTTTTTCAAAGTCCCTTAAAAATTTTCCAATTTTTGTCCCAATTCTTCCCATTCCCATTGAAACTTTTCAAATCCCTCTCAAAATTGTTGAAATTCTCTTGAAGCTTTTAAAATTCTCTCTAGAATTTTCACAATACATGTCCACAGGTTTACAATTTCACGTCAAAAAATGGCTGAAATTCCAGTTGAAATTTTTTCAAAGTCCCTTAAAAATTTTCCAATTTTTGTCCCAATTCTTCCTATTCCCATTGAAACTTTTCAAATCCCTCTCCAAATTGTTGAAATTCTGTTGAAGCTTTTAAAATTCTCTCTAGAATTTTCAAAATCCATGTCCACATGTTTACATATTCACGGAATAAAATGGCTAAAATTCCAGTTGAAATTTTTTCAAAGTCCCTTAAAAATTTTCCAATTTTTGTCCCAATTCTTCCCATTCCCATTGAAACTTTTCAAATCCCGCTCAAAATTGTTGAAATTCTGTTGAAGCTTTTAAAATTCTCTCTAGAATTTTCAAAATCCACGTCCACATGTTTACAATTTCATGTAAAAAAATGGCTAAAATTCCAGTTGAAATTTTTTCAAAGTCCCTTCAAAATTTTCCAATTTTTGTCCCAATTCTTCCCATTCCCATTGAAACTTTTCAAATCCCTCTCAAAATTGTTGAAATTCTCTTGAAGCTTTTAAAATTCTCTCTAGAATTTTCAAAATCCACGTCCACAGGTTTACAATTTCACGTCAAAAAATGGCTAAAATTCCAGTTGAAATTTTTTCAAAGTCCCTTGAAAATTTTCCAATTTTTGTCCCAATTCTTCCCATTCCCATTGAAACTTTTCAAATCCCGCTCAAAATTGTTGAAATTCTCTTGAAGCTTTTAAAATTCTCTCTAGAATTTTCAAAATCCATGTCCACATGTTTGCAATTTCACGTCAAAAAATGGCTAAAATTCCAGTTGAAATTTTTTCAAAGTCCCTTGAAAATTTTCCAATTTTTGTCCCAATTCTTCCCATTCCCATTGAAACTTTTCAAATCCCTCTCAAAATTGTTGAAATCCTCTTGAAGCTTTTAAAATTCTCTCTAGAATTTTCAAAATCCATGTCCACATGTTTACAATTTCACGTCAAAAAAATCCATGTCCACATGTTTACAATTTCACGTCAAAAAATGGCTAAAATTCCAGTTGAAATTTTTTCAAAGTCCCTTCAAAATTTTCCAATTTTTGTCCCAATTCTTCCCATTCCCATTGAAACTTTTCAAATCCCTCTCCAAATTGTTGAAATTCTCTTGAAGCTTTTAAAATTCTCTCCAGAATTTTCAAAATCCATGTGCACATGTTTACAATTTCACGTCAAAAAATGGCTAAAATTCCAGTTGAAATTTTTTCAAAGTCCCTTAAAAATTTTCCAATTTTTGTCCCAATTCTTCCCATTCCCATTGAAACTTTTCAAATCCCTCTCCAAATTGGTGAAATTCTCTTGAAGCTCTTAAAATTCTCTCTAGAATTTTCAAAATCCATGTCCACATGTTTACAATTTCACGTCAAAAAATGGCTAAAATTCCAGTTGAAATTTTGTCAAAGTCCCTTCAAAATTTTCCAATTTTTGTCCCAATTCTTCCCATTCCCATTGAAACTTTTCAAATCCCGCTCAAAATTGTTGAAATTCTCTTGAAGCTTTTAAAATTCTCTCTAGAATTTTCAAAATCCATGTCCACATGTTTACAATTTCACGTCAAAAAATGGCTAAAATTCCAGTTGAATTTTTTCAAAGTCCCTTCAAAATTTTCCAATTTTTGTCCCAATTCTTCCCATTCCCATTGAAACTTTTCAAATCCCTCTCAAAATTGTTGAAATTCTGTTGAAGCTTTTAAAATTCTCTCTAGAATTTTCAAAATCCATGTCCACAGGTTTACAATTTCACGTCAAAAAATGGCTGAAATTCCAGTTGAAATTTTTTCAAAGTCCCTTAAAAATTTTCCAATTTTTGTCCCAATTCTTCCCATTCCCATTGAAACTTTTCAAATCCCTCTCAAAATTGTTGAAATTCTCTTGAAGCTTTTAAAATTCTCTCTAGAATTTTCAAAATCCACGTCCACATGTTTACAATTTCACATAAAAAATGGAAAAAAATTCCAGTTGAAATTTTTTCAAAGTCCCTTAAAAATTTTCCAATTTTTGTCCCAATTCTTCCCATTCCCATTGAAACTTTTCAAATCCCTCTCAAAACTGTTGAAGTTCTCTTGAACCTTTTAAAATTCTCTCTAGAATTTTCAAAATCCATGTCCACATGTTTACAATTTCACGTCAAAAAATAGCTACAATTCCAGTTGAAATTTTTTCAGAGTCCCTTCAAAATTTTCCAATTTTTGTCCCAATTCTTCCCATTCCCATTGAAACTTTTCAAATCCCTCTCAAAATTGTTGAAATTCTCTTGAAGCTTTTAAAATTCTCTCCAGAATTTTCAAAATCCATGTCCACATGTTTACAATTTCACGTCAAAAAATGGCTAAAATTCCAGTTGAAATGTTTTCAAAGTCCCTGAAAAATTTTCCAATTTTTGTCCCAATTCTTCCCATTCCCATTGAAACTTTTCAAATCCCTCTCAAAATTGTTGAAATTCTCTTGAAGCTTTTAAAATTCTCTCCAGAATTTTCAAAATCCATGTCCACATGTTTACAATTTCACATCAAAAAATGGCTAAAATTCCAGTTGAAATTTTTTCAAAGTCCCTTAAAAATTTTCCAATTTTTGTCCCAATTCTTCCCATTCCCATTGAACTTTTCAAATCCTCTCAAAATGTTGAAATTCTCTTGAAGCTCTTAAAATTCTCTCTAGAATTTTCAAAATCCATGTCCACATGTTTACAATTTCACGTCAAAAAATGGCTAAAATTCCAGTTGAAATTTTGTCAAAGTCCCTTAAAAATTTCCAATTTTTGTCCCAATTCTTCCCATTCCCATTGAAACTTTTCAAATCCCTCTCAAAATTGTTGAAATCCTCTTGAAGCTTTTAAAATTCTCTCTAGAATTTTCAAAATCCATGTCCACATGTTTACAATTTCACGTCAAAAAATGGCTAAAATTCCAGTGGAAATTTTTTCAAAGTCCCTTAAAAATTTCCAATTTTTGTCCCAATTCTTCCATTCCCATTGAAACTTTTCAAATCCCTCTCAAAATTGTTGAAATTCTCTTGAAGCTTTTAAAATTCTCTCTAGAATTTTCAAAATCCATGTCCACATGTTTACATATTCACGGAATAAAATGGCTAAAATTCCAGTTGAAATGTTTTCAAAGTCCCTTCAAAATTTTCCAATTTTTGTCCCAATTCTTCCCATTCCCATGAAACTTTTCAAATCCCTCTCAAAATTGTTGAAATTCTCTTGAAGCTTTTAAAATTCTCTCTAGAATTTTCAAAATCCACGTCCACATGTTTACAATTTCACATCAAAAATGGCTAAAATTCCAGTTGAAATTTTTTCAAAGTCCTTAAAAATTTTCCAATTTTTGTCCCAATTCTTCCCATTCCCCTTGAAACTTTTCAAATCCCGCTCAAAATTGTTGAAATTCTGTTGAAGCTTTTAAAATTCTCTCTAGAATTTTCAAAATCCACGTCCACATGTTTACAATTTCATGTAAAAAAATGGCTAAAATTCCAGTGGAAATTTTTCAAAGTCCTTCAAAATTTTCCAATTTTTGTCCCAATTCTTCCCATTCCCTTTGAAACTTTTCAAATCCCTCTCAAAATTGTTGAAATTCTTGAAGCTTTTAAAATTCTCTCTAGAATTTTCAAAATCCACGTCCACATGTTTACAATTTCACGTCAAAAAATGGCTAAAATTCCAGTTGAAATTTTTTCAAAGTCCCTTGAAAATTTTCCAATTTTTGTCCCAATTCTTCCCATTCCCATTGAAACTTTTCAAATCCCGCTCAAAATTGTTGAAATTCTCTTGAAGCTTTTAAAATTCTCTCTAGAATTTTCAAAATCCATGTCCACATGTTTACAATTTCACGTCAAAAAATGGCTAAATTCCAGTTGAAATTTTTTCAAAGTCCTGAAAAATTTTCCCAATTTTTGTCCCAATTCTTCCCATTCCCATTGAAACTTTTCAAATCCCTCTCAAAATTGTTGAAATTCTCTTGAAGCTTTTAAAATTCTTTCTAGAATTTCAAAATCCATGTCCACATGTTTACAATTTCACGTCAAAAAATGGCTAAAATTCCAGTTGAAATGTTTTCAAAGTCCCTGAAAAATTTTCCAATTTTTGTCCCAATTCTTCCCATTCCCATTGAAACTTTTCAAATCCCTCTCAAAATTGTTGAAATTCTGTTGAAGCTTTTAAAATTCTCTCTAGAATTTTCAAAATCCATGTCCACATGTTTACATATTCACGGAATAAAATGGCTAAAATTCCACTTGAAATTTTTTCAAAGTCCCTTAAAATTTTCCAATTTTTGTCCCAATTCTTCCCATTCCCATTGAAACTTTTCAAATCCCTCTCCAAATTGTTGAAATTCTGTTGAAGCTTTTAAAATTCTCTCTAGAATTTTCAAAAATCCATGTCCACATGTTTACATATTCACGGAATAAAATGGCTAAAATTCCAGTTGAAATTTTTCAAAGTCCCTTAAAAATTTTCCAATTTTTGTCCCAATTCTTCCCATTCCCATTGAAACTTTTCAAATCCCGCTCAAAACTGTTGAAGTTCTGTTGAAGCTTTTAAAATTCTCTCTAGAATTTTCAAAATCCACGTCCACATGTTTACAATTTCATGTAAAAAAATGGCTAAAATTCCAGTTGAAATTTTTTCAAAGTCCCTTCAAAATTTTCCAATTTTTGTCCCAATTCTTCCCATCCCATTGAAACTTTTCAAATCCCTCTCAAAATTGTTGAAATTCTCTTGAAGCTTTTAAAATTCTCTCCAGAATTTTCAAAATCCATGTCCACATGTTTACAATTTCACGTCAAAAAATGGCTAAAATTCCAGTTGAAATTTTTTCAAAGTCCCTGAAAAATTTTCCAATTTTTGTCCCAATTCTTCCCATTCCCATTGAAACTTTTCAAATCCCTCTCAAAATTGTTGAAATTCTCTTGAAGCTTTTAAAATTCTCTCTAGAATTTTCAAAATCCACGTCCACATGTTTACAATTTCACATCAAAAAATGGCTAAAATTCCAGTTGAAATGTTTCAAAGTCCCTTCAAAATTTCCAATTTTTGTCCCAATTCTTCCCATTCCCATTGAAACTTTTCAAATCCCTCTCAAAATTGTTGAAATTCTCTTGAAGCTTTTAAAATTCTCTCTAGAATTTTCAAAATCCATGTCCACATGTTTACATATTCACGGAATAAAATGGCTAAAATTCCAGTTGAAATGTTTTCAAAGTCCCTTCAAAATTTCCAATTTTTGTCCCAATTCTTCCCATTCCCATTGAAACTTTTCAAATCTGGCTCAAAACTGTTGAAATTCTGTTGAAGCTTTTAAAATTCTCTCTAGAATTTTCAAAATCCACGTCCACATGTTTACAATTTCATGTAAAAAAATGGCTAAAATTCCAGTTGAAATTTTTCAAAGTCCCTGAAAAATTTTCCAATTTTTGTCCCAATTCTTCCCATTCCCATTGAAACTTTTCAAATCCCTCTCAAAATTGTTGAAATTCTCTTGAAGCTTTTAAAATTCTCTCTAGAATTTTCAAAATCCACGTCCACATGTTTACAATTTCACGTCAAAAATGGCTAAAATTCCAGTTGAAATGTTTTCAAAGTCCCTGAAAAATTTTCCAATTTTGTCCCAATTCTTCCCATTCCCATTGAAACTTTTCAATCCCTCTCAAAATTGTTGAAATTCTCTTGAAGCTTTTAAAATTCTCTCTAGAATTTTCAAAATCCACGTCCACATGTTTACAATTTCACATCAAAAAATGGCTAAAATTCCAGTTGAAATGTTTTCAAAGTCCCTTCAAAATTTTCCAATTTTTGTCCCAATTCTTCCCATTCCCATTGAAACTTTTCAAATCCCTCTCAAAATTGTTGAAATTCTCTTGAAGCTTTTAAAATTCTCTCTAGAATTTTCAAAATCCATGTCCACAGGTTTACAATTTCACGTCAAAAAATGGCTGAAATTCCAGTTGAAATTTTTTCAAAGTCCCTTAAAAATTTTCCAATTTTTTGTCCCAATTCTTCCCATTCCCATTGAACCTTTTAAAATCTCTCTCCAAATTGTTGAAATTCTCTTGAAGCTTTTAAAATTCTCTCTAGAATTTTCAAATCCACGTCCACATGTTTACAATTTCACGTCAAAAATGGCTAAAATTCCAGTTGAAATTTTTTCAAAGTCCCTGAAAAATTTCCAATTTTTGTCCCAATTCTTCCCATTCCCATTGAAACTTTTCAAATCCCTCTCAAAATTGTTGAAATTCTGTTGAAGCTTTTAAAATTCTCTCTAGAATTTTCAAAATCCATGTCCACATGTTTACAATTTCACGTCAAAAAATGGCTAAAATTCCAGTTGAAATTTTTTCAAAGTCCCTTCAAAATTTTCCAATTTTTGTCCCAATTCTTCCCATTCCCATTGAAACTTTTCAAATCCCTCTCAAAATTGTTGAAATTCTCTTGAAGCTTTTAAAATTCTCTCCAGAATTTTCAAAATCCATGTCACATGTTTACAATTTCACGTCAAAAAATGGCTAAAATTCCAGTTGAAATTTTTTCAAAGTCCCTTAAAAATTTTCCAATTTTTGTCCCAATTTTTCCAATTCCCATTGAAACTTTTCAAATCCCTCTCAAAATTGTTGAAATCCTCTTGAAGCTTTAAAATTCTCTCTAGAATTTTCAAAATCCATGTCCACATGTTTACAATTTCACGTAAAAAAATGGCTAAAATTCCAGTTGAAATTTTTTCAAAGTCCCTTCAAAATTTTCCAATTTTTGTCCCAATTCTTCCCATTCCCATTGAAACTTTTCAAATCCTCTCAAAATTGTTGAAATTCTCTTGAAGCTTTTAAAATTCTCTCTAGAATTTTCAAAATCCATGTCCACATGTTTAAAATTTCACGTCAAAAAATGGCTAAAATTCCAGTTGAAATTTTTTCAAAGTCCCTTCAAAATTTTCCAATTTTTGTCCCAATTCTTCCCATTCCCATTGAAACTTTTCAAATCCCTCTCAAAATTGTTGAAATTCTCTTGAAGCTTTTAAAATTCTCTCTAGAATTTTCAAAATCCACGTCCACATGTTTACAATTTCACATCAAAAAATGGCTAAAATTCCAGTTGAAATTTTTTCAAAGTCCCTTAAAAATTTTCCAAATTTTGTCCCAATTCTTCCCATTCCCATTGAAACTTTTCAAATCCCTCTCAAAATTGTTGAAATTCTCTTGAAGCTTTTAAAATTCTCTCCAGAATTTTCAAAATCCATGTCACATGTTTACAATTTCACGTCAAAAAATGGCTAAAATTCCAGTTGAAATTTTTTCAAAGTCCCTTCAAAATTTTCCAATTTTTGTCCCAATTCTTCCCATTCCCATTGAAACTTTTCAAATCCCGCTCAAAACTGTTGAAGTTCTGTTGAAGCTTTTAAAATTCTCTTAGAATTTTCAAAATCCACGTCCACATGTTTACAATTTCACGTCCAAAAATGGCTAAAATTCCAGTTGAAATTTTTTCAAAGTCCCTTAAAAATTTTCCAATTTTTGTCCCAATTCTTCCCATTCCCATTGAAACTTTTCAAATCCCTCTCAAAATTGTTGAAATTCTCTTGAAGCTTTTAAAATTCTCTCTAGAATTTTCAAAATCCATGTCCACAGGTTTACAAATTCACGTCAAAAAATGGCTAAAATTCCAGCTGAAATTTTTTCAAAGTCCCTGAAAAATTTTCCAATTTTTGTCCCAATTCTTCCCATTCCCATTGAAACTTTTCAAATCCCTCTCAAAATTGTTGAAATTCTCTTGAAGCTTTTAAAATTCTCTCTAGAATTTTCAAAATCCACGTCCACATGTTTACAATTTCACGTCAAAAAATGGCTAAAATTCAGTTGAAATTTTTTCAAAGTCCCTGAAAAATTTTCCAATTTTTGTCCCAATTCTTCCCATTCCCATTGAAACTTTTCAAATCCCTCTCAAAATTGTTGAAATTCTCTTGAAGCTTTTAAAATTCTCTCTAGAATTTTCAAAATCCATGTCCACATGTTTACAATTTCACGTCAAAAAATGGCTAAAATTCCAGTTGAATTTTTTCAAAGTCCCTTAAAATTTTCCAATTTTGTCCCCAATTCTTCCCATTCCCATTGAAACTTTTCAAATCCCTCTCAAAATTGTTGAAATTCTCTTGAAGCTTTTAAAATTCTCTCCAGAATTTTCAAAATCCATGTCCACATGTTTACAATTTCACGTCAAAAAATGGCTAAAATTCCAGTTGAAATGTTTTCAAAGTCCCTTAAAAATTTTCCAATTTTTGTCCCAATTTTTCCAATTCCCATTGAAACTTTTCAAATCCCTCTCAAAATTGTTGAAATCCTCTTGAAGCTTTTAAAATTCTCTCTAGAATTTTCAAAATCCATGTCCACATGTTTACAATTTCACGTCAAAAAATGGCTAAAATTCCAGTTGAAATTTTTTTCAAAGTCCCTGAAAAATTTTCCAATTTTTGTCCAATTCTTCCCATTCCCATTGAAACTTTTCATATCCCGCTCAAAACTGTTGAAGTTCTGTTGAAGCTTTTAAAATTCTCTCTAGAATTTTCAAAATCCACGTCCACATGTTTACAATTTCATGTAAAAAAATGGCTAAAATTCCAGTTGAATTTTTTCAAAGTCCCTTAAAAATTTCCAATTTTTGTCCCAATTCTTCCCATTCCCATTGAAACTTTTCAAATCCTCTCCAAATTGTTGAAATTCTCTTGAAGCTTTTAAAATTCTCTCTAGAATTTTCAAAATCCACGTCCACATGTTTACAATTTCACGTCAAAAAATGGCTAAAATTCCAGTTGAAATTTTTCAAAGTCCCTTCAAAATTTTCCAATTTTTGTCCCAATTCTTCCCATTCCCATTGAAACTTTTCAAATCCCTCTCAAAATTGTTGAAATTCTCTTGAAGCTTTTAAAATTCTCTCTAGAATTTTCAAAATCCATGTCCACAGGTTTACAAATTCACGTCAAAAAATGGCTAAAATTCCAGTTGAAATTTTTCAAAGTCCCTTAAAAATTTTCCAATTTTGTCCCAATTCTTCCCATTCCCATTGAAACTTTTCAAATCCCTCTCAAAATTGTTGAAATTCTCTTGAAGCTTTTAAAATTCTCTCTAGAATTTTCAAAATCCACGTCCACATGTTACAATTTCACATAAAAAAATGGCTAAAATTCCAGTTGAAATTTTTTCAAAGTCCCTTAAAAATTTTCCAATTTTTGTCCCAATTCTTCCCATTCCCATTGAAACTTTTCAAATCCCTCTCAAAATTGTTGAAATTCTCTTGAAGGCTTTTAAAATTCTTTCTAGAATTTTCAAAATCCATGTCCACATGTTTACAATTTCACGTCAAAAAATGGCTAAAATTCCAGTTGAAATGTTTTCAAAGTCCCTGAAAAATTTTCCAATTTTTGTCCCAATTCTTCCCATTCCCATTGAAACTTTTCAAATCCCTCTCAAAATTGTTGAAATTCTGTTGAAGCTTTTAAAATTCTCTCTAGAATTTTCAAAATCCATGTCCACATGTTTACATATTCACGGAATAAAATGGCTAAATTCCACTTGAAATTTTTTCAAAGTCCCTTAAAATTTTCCAATTTTTGTCCCAATTCTTCCCATTCCCATTGAAACTTTTCAAATCCCTCTCCAAATTGTTGAAATTCTGTTGAAGCTTTTAAAATTCTCTCTAGAATTTTCAAAATCCATGTCCACATGTTTACATATTCACGGAATAAAATGGCTAAAATTCCAGTTGAAATTTTTTCAAAGTCCCTTAAAAATTTTCCAATTTTTGTCCCAATTCTTCCCATTCCCATTGAAACTTTTCAAATCCCGCTCAAAACTGTTGAAGTTCTGTTGAAGCTTTTAAAATTCTCTCTAGAATTTTCAAAATCCACGTCCACATGTTTACAATTTCATGTAAAAAAATGGCTAAAATTCCAGTTGAAATTTTTCAAAGTCCCTTCAAAATTTTCCAATTTTTGTCCCAATTCTTCCCATTCCCATTGAAACTTTTCAAATCCCTCTCAAAATTGTTGAAATTCTCTTGAAGCTTTTAAAATTCTCTCCAGAATTTTCAAAATCCATGTCCACATGTTTACAATTTCACGTCAAAAAATGGCTAAAATTCCAGTTGAAATTTTTTCAAAGTCCCTGAAAAATTTTCCAATTTTGTCCCAATTCTTCCCATTCCCATTGAAACTTTTCAAATCCCTCTCAAAATTGTTGAAATTCTCTTGAAGCTTTTAAAATTCTCTCTAGAATTTTCAAAATCCACGTCCACATGTTTACAATTTCACATCAAAAAATGGCTAAAATTCCAGTTGAAATGTTTTCAAAGTCCCTTCAAAATTTTCCAATTTTTGTCCCAATTCTTCCCATTCCCATTGAAACTTTTCAAATCCCTCTCAAAATTGTTGAAATTCTCTTGAAGCTTTTAAAATTCTCTCTAGAATTTTCAAAATCCATGTCCACATGTTTACATATTCACGGAATAAAATGGCTAAAATTCCAGTTGAAATGTTTTCAAAGTCCCTTCAAAATTTTCCAATTTTTGTCCCAATTCTTCCCATTCCCATTGAAACTTTTCAAATCTGGCTCAAAACTGTTGAAATTCTGTTGAAGCTTTTAAAATTCTCTCTAGAATTTTCAAAATCCACGTCCACATGTTTACAATTTCATGTAAAAAAATGGCTAAAATTCCAGTTGAAATTTTTTCAAAGTCCCTGAAAAATTTTCCAATTTTTGTCCCAATTCTTCCCATTCCCATTGAAACTTTTCAAATCCCTCTCAAAATTGTTGAAATTCTCTTGAAGCTTTTAAAATTCTCTCTAGAATTTTCAAAATCCACGTCCACATGTTTACAATTTCACGTCAAAAAATGGCTAAAATTCCAGTTGAAATGTTTTCAAAGTCCCTGAAAAATTTTCCAATTTTTGTCCCAATTCTTCCCATTCCCATTGAAACTTTTCAAATCCCTCTCAAAATTGTTGAAATTCTCTTGAAGCTTTTAAAATTCTCTCTAGAATTTTCAAAATCCACGTCCACATGTTTACAATTTCACATCAAAAAATGGCTAAAATTCCAGTTGAAATGTTTTCAAAGTCCCTTCAAAATTTTCCAATTTTTGTCCCAATTCTTCCCATTCCCATTGAAACTTTTCAAATCCCTCTCAAAATTGTTGAAATTCTCTTGAAGCTTTTAAAATTCTCTCTAGAATTTTCAAAATCCATGTCCACAGGTTTACAATTTCACGTCAAAAAATGGCTGAAATTCCAGTTGAAATTTTTTCAAAGTCCCTTAAAAATTTTCCAATTTTTGTCCCAATTCTTCCCATTCCCATTGAACCTTTTAAAATCTCTCTCCAAATTGTTGAAATTCTCTTGAAGCTTTTAAAATTCTCTCTAGAATTTTCAAAATCCACGTCCACATGTTTACAATTTCACGTCAAAAAATGGCTAAAATTCCAGTTGAAATTTTTTCAAAGTCCCTGAAAAATTTTCCAATTTTTGTCCCAATTCTTCCCATTCCCATTGAAACTTTTCAAATCCCTCTCAAAATTGTTGAAATTCTGTTGAAGCTTTTAAAATTCTCTCTAGAATTTTCAAAATCCATGTCCACATGTTTACAATTTCACGTCAAAAAATGGCTAAAATTCCAGTTGAAATTTTTTCAAAGTCCCTTCAAAATTTTCCAATTTTTGTCCCAATTCTTCCCATTCCCATTGAAACTTTTCAAATCCCTCTCAAAATTGTTGAAATTCTCTTGAAGCTTTTAAAATTCTCTCCAGAATTTTCAAAATCCATGTCCACATGTTTACAATTTCACGTCAAAAAATGGCTAAAATTCCAGTTGAAATTTTTTCAAAGTCCCTTAAAAATTTTCCAATTTTTGTCCCAATTTTTCCAATTCCCATTGAAACTTTTCAAATCCCTCTCAAAATTGTTGAAATCCTCTTGAAGCTTTTAAAATTCTCTCTAGAATTTTCAAAATCCATGTCCACATGTTTACAATTTCACGTCAAAAAATGGCTAAAATTCCAGTTGAAATTTTTTCAAAGTCCCTTCAAAATTTTCCAATTTTTGTCCCAATTCTTCCCATTCCCATTGAAACTTTTCAAATCCCTCTCAAAATTGTTGAAATTCTCTTGAAGCTTTTAAAATTCTCTCTAGAATTTTCAAAATCCATGTCCACATGTTTAAAATTTCACGTCAAAAAATGGCTAAAATTCCAGTTGAAATTTTTTCAAAGTCCCTTCAAAATTTTCCAATTTTTGTCCCAATTCTTCCCATTCCCATTGAAACTTTTCAAATCCCTCTCAAAATTGTTGAAATTCTCTTGAAGCTTTTAAAATTCTCTCTAGAATTTTCAAAATCCACGTCCACATGTTTACAATTTCACATCAAAAAATGGCTAAAATTCCAGTTGAAATTTTTTCAAAGTCCCTTAAAAATTTTCCAATTTTTGTCCCAATTCTTCCCATTCCCATTGAAACTTTTCAAATCCCTCTCAAAATTGTTGAAATTCTCTTGAAGCTTTTAAAATTCTCTCCAGAATTTTCAAAATCCATGTCCACATGTTTACAATTTCACGTCAAAAAATGGCTAAAATTCCAGTTGAAATTTTTTCAAAGTCCCTTCAAAATTTTCCAATTTTTGTCCCAATTCTTCCCATTCCCATTGAAACTTTTCAAATCCCGCTCAAAACTGTTGAAGTTCTGTTGAAGCTTTTAAAATTCTCTCTAGAATTTTCAAAATCCACGTCCACATGTTTACAATTTCACGTCCAAAAATGGCTAAAATTCCAGTTGAAATTTTTTCAAAGTCCCTTAAAAATTTTCCAATTTTTGTCCCAATTCTTCCCATTCCCATTGAAACTTTTCAAATCCCTCTCAAAATTGTTGAAATTCTCTTGAAGCTTTTAAAATTCTCTCTAGAATTTTCAAAATCCATGTCCACAGGTTTACAAATTCACGTCAAAAAATGGCTAAAATTCCAGCTGAAATTTTTTCAAAGTCCCTGAAAAATTTTCCAATTTTTGTCCCAATTCTTCCCATTCCCATTGAAACTTTTCAAATCCCTCTCAAAATTGTTGAAATTCTCTTGAAGCTTTTAAAATTCTCTCTAGAATTTTCAAAATCCACGTCCACATGTTTACAATTTCACGTCAAAAAATGGCTAAAATTCCAGTTGAAATTTTTTCAAAGTCCCTGAAAAATTTTCCAATTTTTGTCCCAATTCTTCCCATTCCCATTGAAACTTTTCAAATCCCTCTCAAAATTGTTGAAATTCTCTTGAAGCTTTTAAAATTCTCTCTAGAATTTTCAAAATCCATGTCCACATGTTTACAATTTCACGTCAAAAAATGGCTAAAATTCCAGTTGAAATTTTTTCAAAGTCCCTTAAAAATTTTCCAATTTTTGTCCCAATTCTTCCCATTCCCATTGAAACTTTTCAAATCCCTCTCAAAATTGTTGAAATTCTCTTGAAGCTTTTAAAATTCTCTCCAGAATTTTCAAAATCCATGTCCACATGTTTACAATTTCACGTCAAAAAATGGCTAAAATTCCAGTTGAAATGTTTTCAAAGTCCCTTAAAAATTTTCCAATTTTTGTCCCAATTTTTCCAATTCCCATTGAAACTTTTCAAATCCCTCTCAAAATTGTTGAAATCCTCTTGAAGCTTTTAAAATTCTCTCTAGAATTTTCAAAATCCATGTCCACATGTTTACAATTTCACGTCAAAAAATGGCTAAAATTCCAGTTGAAATTTTTTCAAAGTCCCTGAAAAATTTTCCAATTTTTGTCCCAATTCTTCCCATTCCCATTGAAACTTTTCAAATCCCGCTCAAAACTGTTGAAGTTCTGTTGAAGCTTTTAAAATTCTCTCTAGAATTTTCAAAATCCACGTCCACATGTTTACAATTTCATGTAAAAAAATGGCTAAAATTCCAGTTGAAATTTTTTCAAAGTCCCTTAAAAATTTTCCAATTTTTGTCCCAATTCTTCCCATTCCCATTGAAACTTTTCAAATCCCTCTCCAAATTGTTGAAATTCTCTTGAAGCTTTTAAAATTCTCTCTAGAATTTTCAAAATCCACGTCCACATGTTTACAATTTCACGTCAAAAAATGGCTAAAATTCCAGTTGAAATTTTTTCAAAGTCCCTTCAAAATTTTCCAATTTTTGTCCCAATTCTTCCCATTCCCATTGAAACTTTTCAAATCCCTCTCAAAATTGTTGAAATTCTCTTGAAGCTTTTAAAATTCTCTCTAGAATTTTCAAAATCCATGTCCACAGGTTTACAAATTCACGTCAAAAAATGGCTAAAATTCCAGTTGAAATTTTTTCAAAGTCCCTTAAAAATTTTCCAATTTTTGTCCCAATTCTTCCCATTCCCATTGAAACTTTTCAAATCCCTCTCAAAATTGTTGAAATTCTCTTGAAGCTTTTAAAATTCTCTCTAGAATTTTCAAAATCCACGTCCACATGTTTACAATTTCACATAAAAAAATGGCTAAAATTCCAGTTGAAATTTTTTCAAAGTCCCTTAAAAATTTTCCAATTTTTGTCCCAATTCTTCCCATTCCCATTGAAACTTTTCAAATCCCTCTCAAAACTGTTGAAGTTCTCTTGAAGCTTTTAAAATTCTCTCTAGAATTTTCAAAATCCATGTCCACATGTTTACAATTTCACGTCAAAAAATGGCTAAAATTCCAGTTGAAATTTTTTCAAAGTCCCTTAAAAATTTTCCAATTTTTGTCCCAATTCTTCCCATTCCCATTGAAACTTTTCAAATCCCTCTCAAAATTGTTGAAATTCTCTTGAAGCTTTTAAAATTCTCTCTAGAATTTTCAAAATCCATGTCCACATGTTTACATATTCACGGAATAAAATGGCTAAAATTCCAGTTGAAATTTTTTCAAAGTCCCTTAAAAATTTTCCAATTTTTGTCCCAATTCTTCCCATTCCCATTGAAACTTTTCAAATCCCGCTCAAAACTTTTGAAGTTCTGTTGAAGCTTTTAAAATTCTCTCTAGAATTTTCAAAATCCACGTCCACATGTTTACAATTTCATGTAAAAAAATGGCTAAAATTCCAGTTGAAATTTTTTCAAAGTCCCTTCAAAATTTTCCAATTTTTGTCCCAATTCTTCCCATTCCCATTGAAACTTTTCAAATCCCTCTCAAAATTGTTGAAATTCTCTTGAAGCTTTTAAAATTCTCTCTAGAATTTTCAAAATCCACGTCCACATGTTTACAATTTCACGTCAAAAAATGGCTAAAATTCCAGTTGAAATGTTTTCAAAGTCCCTTAAAAATTTTCCAATTTTTGTCCCAATTCTTCCCATTCCCATTGAAACTTTTCAAATCCCTCTCAAAATTGTTGAAATTCTCTTGAAGCTTTTAAAATTCTCTCTAGAATTTTCAAAATCCACGTCCACATGTTTACAATTTCACATCAAAAAATGGCTAAAATTCCAGTTGAAATGTTTTCAAAGTCCCTTCAAAATTTTCCAATTTTTGTCCCAATTCTTCCCATTCCCATTGAAACTTTTCAAATCCCTCTCAAAATTGTTGAAATTCTCTTGAAGCTTTTAAAATTCTCTCTAGAATTTTCAAAATCCACGTCCACATGTTTACAATTTCACGTCAAAAAATGGCTAAAATTCCAGTTGAAATTTTTTCAAAGTCCCTTAAAAATTTTCCAATTTTTGTCCCAATTCTTCCCATTCCCATTGAAACTTTTCAAATCCCTCTCAAAATTGTTGAAATTCTCTTGAAGCTTTTAAAATTCTCTCTAGAATTTTCAAAATCCACGTCCACATGTTTACAATTTCACGTCAAAAAATGGCTAAAATTCCAGTTGAAATTTTTTCAAAGTCCCTTCAAAATTTTCCAATTTTTGTCCCAATTCTTCCCATTCCCATTGAAACTTTTCAAATCCCTCTCAAAATTGTTGAAATTCTCTTGAAGCTTTTAAAATTCTCTCTAGAATTTTCAAAATCCACGTCCACATGTTTACAATTTCACGTCAAAAAATGGCTAAAATTCCAGTTGAAATTTTTTCAAAGTCCCTGAAAAATTTTCCAATTTTTGTCCCAATTCTTCCCATTCCCATTGAAACTTTTCAAATCCCTCTCAAAATTGTTGAAATTCTCTTGAAGCTTTTAAAATTCTCTCTAGAATTTTCAAAATCCATGTCCACAGGTTTACAATTTCACATAAAAAAATGGCTGAAATTCCAGTTGAAATTTTTTCAAAGTCCCTTAAAAATTTTCCAATTTTTGTCCCAATTCTTCCCATTCCCATTGAACCTTTTAAAATCTCTCTCCAAATTGTTGAAATTCTCTTGAAGCTTTTAAAATTCTCTCTAGAATTTTCAAAATCCACGTCCACATGTTTACAATTTCACGTCAAAAAATGGCTAAAATTCCAGTTGAAATTTTTTCAAAGTCCCTGAAAAATTTTCCAATTTTTGTCCCAATTCTTCCCATTCCCATTGAAACTTTTCAAATCCCTCTCAAAATTGTTGAAATTCTCTTGAAGCTTTTAAAATTCTCTCTAGAATTTTCAAAATCCATGTCCACATGTTTACAATTTCACATAAAAAAATGGCTAAAATTCCAGTTGAAATTTTTTCAAAGTCCCTTAAAAATTTTCCAATTTTTGTCCCAATTCTTCCCATTCCCATTGAAACTTTTCAAATCCCTCTCAAAATTGTTGAAATTCTCTTGAAGCTTTTAAAATTCTCTCTAGAATTTTCAAAATCCATGTCCACATGTTTACAATTTCGCGACAAAAAATGGCTAAAATTCCAGTTGAAATTTTTTCAAAGTCCCTTAAAAATTTTCCAATTTTTGTCCCAATTCTTCCCATTCCCATTGAAACTTTTCAAATCCCTCTCAAAATTGTTGAAATTCTCTTGAAGCTTTTAAAATTCTCTCTAGAATTTTCAAAATCCACGTCCACATGTTTACAATTTCACGTCAAAAAATGGCTAAAATTCCAGTTGAAATTTTTTCAAAGTCCCTTCAAAATTTTCCAATTTTTGTCCCAATTCTTCCCATTCCCATTGAAACTTTTCAAATCCCTCTCAAAATTGTTGAAATTCTCTTGAAGCTTTTAAAATTCTCTCTAGAATTTTCAAAATCCACGTCCACATGTTTACAATTTCACGTCAAAAAATGGCTAAAATTCCAGTTGAAATTTTTTCAAAGTCCCTGAAAAATTTTCCAATTTTTGTCCCAATTCTTCCCATTCCCATTGAAACTTTTCAAATCCCTCTCAAAATTGTTGAAATTCTCTTGAAGCTTTTAAAATTCTCTCTAGAATTTTCAAAATCCATGTCCACAGGTTTACAATTTCACGTCAAAAAATGGCTGAAATTCCAGTTGAAATTTTTTCAAAGTCCCTTAAAAATTTTCCAATTTTTGTCCCAATTCTTCCCATTCCCATTGAAACTTTTCAAATCCCTCTCCAAATTGTTGAAATTCTCTTGAAGCTTTTAAAATTCTCTCTAGAATTTTCAAAATCCACGTCCACATGTTTACAATTTCACGTCAAAAAATGGCTAAAATTCCAGTTGAAATTTTTTCAAAGTCCCTGAAAAATTTTCCAATTTTTGTCCCAATTCTTCCCATTCCCATTGAAACTTTTCAAATCCCTCTCAAAATTGTTGAAATTCTCTTGAAGCTTTTAAAATTCTCTCTAGAATTTTCAAAATCCATGTCCACATGTTTACAATTTCACATAAAAAAATGGCTAAAATTCCAGTTGAAATGTTTTCAAAGTCCCTTAAAAATTTTCCAATTTTTGTCCCAATTCTTCCCATTCCCATTGAAACTTTTCAAATCCCTCTCAAAATTGTTGAAATTCTCTTGAAGCTTTTAAAATTCTCTCTAGAATTTTCAAAATCCACGTCCACATGTTTACAATTTCACGTCAAAAAATGGCTAAAATTCCAGTTGAAATTTTTTCAAAGTCCCTTCAAAATTTTCCAATTTTTGTCCCAATTCTTCCCATTCCCATTGAAACTTTTCAAATCCCTCTCAAAATTGTTGAAATTCTCTTGAAGCTTTTAAAATTCTCTCTAGAATTTTCAAAATCCACGTCCACATGTTTACAATTTCACGTCAAAAAATGGCTAAAATTCCAGTTGAAATTTTTTCAAAGTCCCTTCAAAATTTTCCAATTTTTGTCCCAATTCTTCCCATTCCCATTGAAACTTTTCAAATCCCTCTCAAAATTGTTGAAATTCTCTTGAAGCTTTTAAAATTCTCTCTAGAATTTTCAAAATCCACGTCCACATGTTTACAATTTCACGTCAAAAAATGGCTAAAATTCCAGTTGAAATTTTTTCAAAGTCCCTTCAAAATTTTCCAATTTTTGTCCCAATTCTTCCCATTCCCATTGAAACTTTTCAAATCCCTCTCAAAATTGTTGAAATTCTCTTGAAGCTTTTAAAATTCTCTCTAGAATTTTCAAAATCCACGTCCACATGTTTACAATTTCACGTCAAAAAATGGCTAAAATTCCAGTTGAAATTTTTTCAAAGTCCCTGAAAAATTTTCCAATTTTTGTCCCAATTCTTCCCATTCCCATTGAAACTTTTCAAATCCCTCTCAAAATTGTTGAAATTCTCTTGAAGCTTTTAAAATTCTCTCTAGAATTTTCAAAATCCATGTCCACAGGTTTACAATTTCACATAAAAAAATGGCTGAAATTCCAGTTGAAATTTTTTCAAAGTCCCTTAAAAATTTTCCAATTTTTGTCCCAATTCTTCCCATTCCCATTGAACCTTTTAAAATCTCTCTCCAAATTGTTGAAATTCTCTTGAAGCTTTTAAAATTCTCTCTAGAATTTTCAAAATCCACGTCCACATGTTTACAATTTCACGTCAAAAAATGGCTAAAATTCCAGTTGAAATTTTTTCAAAGTCCCTGAAAAATTTTCCAATTTTTGTCCCAATTCTTCCCATTCCCATTGAAACTTTTCAAATCCCTCTCAAAATTGTTGAAATTCTCTTGAAGCTTTTAAAATTCTCTCTAGAATTTTCAAAATCCATGTCCACATGTTTACAATTTCACATAAAAAAATGGCTAAAATTCCAGTTGAAATTTTTTCAAAGTCCCTTAAAAATTTTCCAATTTTTGTCCCAATTCTTCCCATTCCCATTGAAACTTTTCAAATCCCTCTCAAAATTGTTGAAATTCTCTTGAAGCTTTTAAAATTCTCTCTAGAATTTTCAAAATCCATGTCCACATGTTTACAATTTCGCGACAAAAAATGGCTAAAATTCCAGTTGAAATTTTTTCAAAGTCCCTTAAAAATTTTCCAATTTTTGTCCCAATTCTTCCCATTCCCATTGAAACTTTTCAAATCCCTCTCAAAATTGTTGAAATTCTCTTGAAGCTTTTAAAATTCTCTCTAGAATTTTCAAAATCCACGTCCACATGTTTACAATTTCACGTCAAAAAATGGCTAAAATTCCAGTTGAAATTTTGTCAAAGTCCCTTCAAAATTTTCCAATTTTTGTCCCAATTCTTCCCATTCCCATTGAAACTTTTCAAATCCCTCTCAAAATTGTTGAAATTCTCTTGAAGCTTTTAAAATTCTCTCTAGAATTTTCAAAATCCACGTCCACATGTTTACAATTTCACGTCAAAAAATGGCTAAAATTCCAGTTGAAATTTTTTCAAAGTCCCTTCAAAATTTTCCAATTTTTGTCCCAATTCTTCCCATTCCCATTGAAACTTTTCAAATCCCTCTCAAAATTGTTGAAATTCTCTTGAAGCTTTTAAAATTCTCTCTAGAATTTTCAAAATCCACGTCCACATGTTTACAATTTCACGTCAAAAAATGGCTAAAATTCCAGTTGAAATTTTTTCAAAGTCCCTGAAAAATTTTCCAATTTTTGTCCCAATTCTTCCCATTCCCATTGAAACTTTTCAAATCCCTCTCAAAATTGTTGAAATTCTCTTGAAGCTTTTAAAATTCTCTCTAGAATTTTCAAAATCCATGTCCACAGGTTTACAATTTCACGTCAAAAAATGGCTGAAATTCCAGTTGAAATTTTTTCAAAGTCCCTTAAAAATTTTCCAATTTTTGTCCCAATTCTTCCCATTCCCATTGAAACTTTTCAAATCCCTCTCCAAATTGTTGAAATTCTCTTGAAGCTTTTAAAATTCTCTCTAGAATTTTCAAAATCCACGTCCACATGTTTACAATTTCACGTCAAAAAATGGCTAAAATTCCAGTTGAAATTTTTTCAAAGTCCCTGAAAAATTTTCCAATTTTTGTCCCAATTCTTCCCATTCCCATTGAAACTTTTCAAATCCCTCTCAAAATTGTTGAAATTCTCTTGAAGCTTTTAAAATTCTCTCTAGAATTTTCAAAATCCATGTCCACATGTTTACAATTTCACATAAAAAAATGGCTAAAATTCCAGTTGAAATTTTTTCAAAGTCCCTTAAAAATTTTCCAATTATTGTCCCAATTCTTCCCATTCCCATTGAAACTTTTCAAATCCCTCTCAAAATTGTTGAAATTCTCTTGAAGCTTTTAAAATTCTCTCTAGAATTTTCAAAATCCATGTCCACATGTTTACAATTTCACGTCAAAAAATGGCTAAAATTCCAGCTGAAATTTTTTCAAAGTCCCTGAAAAATTTTCCAATTTTTGTCCCAATTCTTCCCATTCCCATTGAAACTTTTCAAATCCCTCTCAAAATTGTTGAAATTCTCTTGAAGCTTTTAAAATTCTCTCTAGAATTTTCAAAATCCACGTCCACATGTTTACAATTTCACGTCAAAAAATGGCTAAAATTCCAGTTGAAATTTTTTCAAAGTCCCTTAAAAATTTTCCAATTTTTGTCCCAATTCTTCCCATTCCCATTGAAACTTTTCAAATCCCTCTCAAAATTGTTGAAATTCCCTTGAAGCTTTTAAAATTCTCTCTAGAATTTTCAAAATCCATGTCCACATGTTTACAATTTCATGTCAAAAAATGGCTAAAATTCCAGTTGAAATTTTTTCAAAGTCCCTTCAAAATTTTCCAATTTTTGTCCCAATTCTTCCCATTCCCATTGAAACTTTTCAAATCCCTCTCAAAATTGTTGAAATTCTCTTGAAGCTTTTAAAATTCTCTCTAGAATTTTCAAAATCCATGTCCACATGTTTACAATTTCGCGACAAAAAATGGCTAAAATTCCAGTTGAAATTTTTTCAAAGTTCCTTAAAAATTTTCCAATTTTTGTCCCAATTCTTCCCATTCCCATTGAAACTTTTCAAATCCCTCTCAAAATTGTTGAAATTCTCTTGAAGCTTTTAAAATTCTCTCTAGAATTTTCAAAATCCATGTCCACACGTTTACAATTTCACGTCAAAAAATGGCTAAAATTCCAGTTGAAATTTTTTCAAAGTCCCTGAAAAATTTTCCAATTTTTGTCCCAATTCTTCCCATTCCCATTGAAACTTTTCAAATCCCTCTCAAAATTGTTGAAATTCTGTTGAAGCTTTTAAAATTCTCTCTAGAATTTTCAAAATCCATGTCCACATGTTTACAATTTCACGTCAAAAAATGGCTAAAATTCCAGTTGAAATTTTTTCAAAGTCCCTTCAAAATTTTCCAATTTTTGTCCCAATTCTTCCCATTCCCATTGAAACTTTTCAAATCCCTCTCAAAATTGTTGAAATTCTCTTGAAGCTTTTAAAATTCTCTCTAGAATTTTCAAAATCCATGTCCACAGGTTTACAAATTCACGTCAAAAAATGGCTAAAATTCCAGTTGAAATGTTTTCAAAGTCCCTTAAAAATTTTCCAATTTTTGTCCCAATTCTTCCCATTCCCATTGAAACTTTTCAAATCCCTCTCAAAATTGTTGAAATTCTCTTGAAGCTTTTAAAATTCTCTCTAGAATTTTCAAAATCCACGTCCACATGTTTACAATTTCACATAAAAAAATGTCTAAAATTCCAGTTGAAATTTTTTCAAAGTCCCTGAAAAATTTTCCAATTTTTGTCCCAATTCTTCCCATTCCCATTGAAACTTTTCAAATCCCTCTCAAAACTGTTGAAGTTCTCTTGAAGCTTTTAAAATTCTCTCTAGAATTTTCAAAATCCATGTCCACATGTTTACAATTTCACATCAAAAAATGGCTAAAATTCCAGTGGAAATTTTTTCAAAGTCCCTTAAAAATTTTCCAATTTTTGTCCTAATTCTTCCCATTCCCATTGAAACTTTTCAAATCCCTCTCAAAATTGTTGAAATTCTCTTGAAGCTTTTAAAATTCTCTCTAGAATTTTCAAAATCCACGTCCACATGTTTACAATTTCATGTAAAAAAATGGCTAAAATTCCAGTTGAAATTTTTTCGAAGTCCCTTCAAAATTTTCCAATTTTTGTCCCAATTCTTCCCATTCCCATTGAAACTTTTCAAATCCCGCTCAAAATTGTTGAAATTCTCTTGAAGCTTTTAAAATTCTCTCTAGAATTTTCAAAATCCACGTCCACATGGTTACAATTTCACGTCAAAAAATGGCTAAAATTCCAGTTGAAATTTTTTCAAAGTCCCTTCAAAATTTTCCAATTTTTGTCCCAATTCTTCCCATTCCCATTGAAACTTTTCAAATCCCTCTCAAAATTGTTGAAATTCTCTTGAAGCTTTTAAAATTCTCTCTAGAATTTTCAAAATCCATGTCCACATGTTTACAATTTCACGTCAAAAAATGGCTAAAATTCCAGCTGAAATTTTTTCAAAGTCCCTGAAAAATTATCCAATTTTCTTCCCAATTCTTCCCATTCCCATTGAAACTTTTCAAATCCCTCTCAAAATTGTTGAAATTCTCTTGAAGCTTTTAAAATTCTCTCTAGAATTTTCAAAATCCACGTCCACATGTTTACAATTTCACGTCAAAAAATGGCTAAAATTCCAGTTGAAATTTTTTCAAAGTCCCTGAAAAATTTTCCAATTTTGGTCCCAATTCTTCCCATTCCCATTGAAACTTTTCAAATCCCTCTCAAAATTGTTGAAATTCTCTTGAAGCTTTTAAAATTCTCTCCAGAATTTTCAAAATCCATGTCCACATGTTTACAATTTCACGTCAAAAAATGGCTAAAATTCCAGTTGAAACTTTTTCAAAGTCCCTTAAAAATTTTCCAATTTTTGTCCCAATTTTTCCAATTCCCATTGAAACTTTTCAAATCCCTCTCAAAATTGTTGAAATCCTCTTGAAGCTTTTAAAATTCTCTCTAGAATTTTCAAAATCCATGTCCACATGTTTACAATTTCACGTCAAAAAATGGCTAAAATTCCAGTTGAAATTTTTTCAAAGTCCCTTAAAAATTTTCCAATTTTTGTCCCAATTCTTCCCATTCCCATTGAAACTTTTCAAATCCCTCTCAAAATTGTTGAAATTCTCTTGAAGCTTTTAAAATTCTCTCTAGAATTTTCAAAATCCATGTCCACATGTTTACAATTTCACATAAAAAAATGGCTAAAATTCCCGTTGAAATTTTTTCAAAGTCCCTTAAAAATTTTCCAATTTTTGTCCCAATTCTTCCCATTCCCATTGAAACTTTTCAAATCCCTCTCAAAATTGTTGAAATTCTCTTGAAGCTTTTAAAATTCTCTCCAGAATTTTCAAAATCCACGTATACATGTTTACAATTTCACATCAAAAAATGGCTAAAATTCCAGTTGAAATTTTTTCAAAGTCCCTTAAAAATTTTCCAATTTTTGTCCCAATTTTTCCAATTCCCATTGAAACTTTTCAAATCCCTCTCAAAATTGTTGAAATTCTCTTGAAGCTTTTAAAATTCTCTCCAGAATTTTCAAAATCCATGTCCACATGTTTACATATTCACGGAATAAAATGGCTAAAATTCCAGTTGAAATTTTTTCAAAGTCCCTTAAAAATTTTCCAATTTTTGTCCAAATTCTTCCCATTCCCATTGAAACTTTTCAAATCCCGCTCAAAACTGTTGAAGTTCTGTTGAAGCTTTTAAAATTCTCTCTAGAATTTTCAAAATCCACGTCCACATGTTTACAATTTCATGTAAAAAAATGGCTAAAATTCCAGTTGAAATTTTTTCAAAGTCCCTTAAAAATTTTCCAATTTTTGTCCCAATTCTTCCCATTCCCATTGAAACTTTTCAAATCCCTCTCAAAATTGTTGAAATTCTCTTGAAGCTTTTAAAATTCTCTCTAGAATTTTCAAAATCCATGTCCACATGTTTACAATTTCACGTCAAAAAATGGCTAAAATTCCAGTTGAAATTTTTTCAAAGTCCCTGAAAAATTTTCCAATTTTTGTCCCAATTCTTCCCATTCCCATTGAAACTTTTCAAATCCCTCTCAAAATTGTTGAAATTCTCTTGAAGCTTTTAAAATTCTCTCTAGAATTTTCAAAATCCATGTCCACAGGTTTACAAATTCACGTCAAAAAATGGCTAAAATTCCAGTTGAAATTTTTTCAAAGTCCCTTAAAAATTTTCCAATTTTTGTCCCAATTCTTCCCATTCCCATTGAAACTTTTCAAATCCCTCTCAAAATTGTTGAAATTCTCTTGAAGCTTTTAAAATTCTCTCTAGAATTTTCAAAATCCACGTCCACATGTTTACAATTTCACATAAAAAAATGGCTAAAATTCCAGTTGAAATTTTTTCAAAGTCCCTTAAAAATTTTCCAATTTTTGTCCCAATTCTTCCCATTCCCATTGAAACTTTTCAAATCCCTCTCAAAACTGTTGAAGTTCTCTTGAAGCTTTTAAAATTCTCTCTAGAATTTTCAAAATCCATGTCCACATGTTTACAATTTCACGTCAAAAAATGGCTAAAATTCCAGTTGAAATGTTTTCAAAGTCCCTTCAAAATTTTCCAATTTTTGTCCCAATTCTTCCCATTCCCATTGAAACTTTTCAAATCCCTCTCAAAATTGTTGAAATTCTCTTGAAGCTTTTAAAATTCTCTCTAGAATTTTCAAAATCCATGTCCACATGTTTACATATTCACGGAATAAAATGGCTAAAATTCCAGTTGAAATTTTTTCAAAGTCCCTTAAAAATTTTCCAATTTTTGTCCCAATTCTTCCCATTCCCATTGAAACTTTTCAAATCCCGCTCAAAACTTTTGAAGTTCTGTTGAAGCTTTTAAAATTCTCTCTAGAATTTTCAAAATCCACGTCCACATGTTTACAATTTCATGTAAAAAAATGGCTAAAATTCCAGTTGAAATTTTTTCAAAGTCCCTTCAAAATTTTCCAATTTTTGTCCCAATTCTTCCCATTCCCATTGAAACTTTTCAAATCCCTCTCAAAATTGTTGAAATTCTCTTGAAGCTTTTAAAATTCTCTCTAGAATTTTCAAAATCCACGTCCACATGTTTACAATTTCACGTCAAAAAATGGCTAAAATTCCAGTTGAAATTTTTTCAAAGTCCCTGAAAAATTTTCCAATTTTTGTCCCAATTCTTCCCATTCCCATTGAAACTTTTCAAATCCCTCTCAAAATTGTTGAAATTCTCTTGAAGCTTTTAAAATTCTCTCTAGAATTTTCAAAATCCATGTCCACATGTTTACAATTTCACGTCAAAAAATGGCTGAAATTCCAGTTGAAATTTTTTCAAAGTCCCTTAAAAATTTTCCAATTTTTGTCCCAATTCTTCCCATTCCCATTGAAACTTTTCAAATCCCTCTCCAAATTGTTGAAATTCTCTTGAAGCTTTTAAAATTCTCTCTAGAATTTTCAAAATCCACGTCCACATGTTTACAATTTCACGTCAAAAAATGGCTAAAATTCCAGTTGAAATTTTTTCAAAGTCCCTGAAAAATTTTCCAATTTTTGTCCCAATTCTTCCCATTCCCATTGAAACTTTTCAAATCCCTCTCAAAATTGTTGAAATTCTCTTGAAGCTTTTAAAATTCTCTCTAGAATTTTCAAAATCCATGTCCACATGTTTACAATTTCACATAAAAAAATGGCTAAAATTCCAGTTGAAATTTTTTCAAAGTCCCTTAAAAATTTTCCAATTTTTGTCCCAATTCTTCCCATTCCCATTGAAACTTTTCAAATCCCTCTCAAAATTGTTGAAATTCTCTTGAAGCTTTTAAAATTCTCTCTAGAATTTTCAAAATCCATGTCCACATGTTTACAATTTCACGTCAAAAAATGGCTAAAATTCCAGCTGAAATTTTTTCAAAGTCCCTGAAAAATTTTCCAATTTTTGTCCCAATTCTTCCCATTCCCATTGAAACTTTTCAAATCCCTCTCAAAATTGTTGAAATTCTCTTGAAGCTTTTAAAATTCTCTCTAGAATTTTCAAAATCCACGTCCACATGTTTACAATTTCACGTAAAAAAATGGCTAAAATTCCAGTTGAAATTTTTTCAAAGTCCCTTAAAAATTTTCCAATTTTTGTCCCAATTCTTCCCATTCCCATTGAAACTTTTCAAATCCCTCTCAAAATTGTTGAAATTCTCTTGAAGCTTTTAAAATTCTCTCCAGAATTTTCAAAATCCATGTCCACATGTTTACATATTCACGGAATAAAATGGCTAAAATTCCAGTTGAAATTTTTTCAAAGTCCCTTAAAAATTTTCCAATTTTTGTCCAAATTCTTCCCATTCCCATTGAAACTTTTCAAATCCCGCTCAAAACTGTTGAAGTTCTGTTGAAGCTTTTAAAATTCTCTCTAGAATTTTCAAAATCCACGTCCACATGTTTACAATTTCATGTAAAAAAATGGCTAAAATTCCAGTTGAAATTTTTTCAAAGTCCCTTAAAAATTTTCCAATTTTTGTCCCAATTCTTCCCATTCCCATTGAAACTTTTCAAATCCCTCTCAAAATTGTTGAAATTCTCTTGAAGCTTTTAAAATTCTCTCTAGAATTTTCAAAATCCACGTCCACATGTTTACAATTTCACGTCAAAAAATGGCTAAAATTCCAGTTGAAATTTTTTCAAAGTCCCTTCAAAATTTTCCAATTTTTGTCCCAATTCTTCCCATTCCCATTGAAACTTTTCAAATCCCTCTCAAAATTGTTGAAATTCTCTTGAAGCTTTTAAAATTCTCTCTAGAATTTTCAAAATCCATGTCCACATGTTTACAATTTCACGTCAAAAAATGGCTAAAATTCCAGTTGAAATTTTTTCAAAGTCCCTGAAAAATTTTCCAATTTTTGTCCCAATTCTTCCCATTCCCATTGAAACTTTTCAAATCCCTCTCAAAATTGTTGAAATTCTCTTGAAGCTTTTAAAATTCTCTCTAGAATTTTCAAAATCCATGTCCACAGGTTTACAAATTCACGTCAAAAAATGGCTAAAATTCCAGTTGAAATTTTTTCAAAGTCCCTTAAAAATTTTCCAATTTTTGTCCCAATTCTTCCCATTCCCATTGAAACTTTTCAAATCCCTCTCAAAATTGTTGAAATTCTCTTGAAGCTTTTAAAATTCTCTCTAGAATTTTCAAAATCCACGTCCACATGTTTACAATTTCACATAAAAAAATGGCTAAAATTCCAGTTGAAATTTTTTCAAAGTCCCTTAAAAATTTTCCAATTTTTGTCCCAATTCTTCCCATTCCCATTGAAACTTTTCAAATCCCTCTCAAAACTGTTGAAGTTCTCTTGAAGCTTTTAAAATTCTCTCTAGAATTTTCAAAATCCATGTCCACATGTTTACAATTTCACGTCAAAAAATGGCTAAAATTCCAGTTGAAATGTTTTCAAAGTCCCTGAAAAATTTTCCAATTTTTGTCCCAATTCTTCCCATTCCCATTGAAACTTTTCAAATCCCTCTCAAAATTGTTGAAATTCTCTTGAAGCTTTTAAAATTCTCTCTAGAATTTTCAAAATCCATGTCCACATGTTTACATATTCACGGAATAAAATGGCTAAAATTCCAGTTGAAATTTTTTCAAAGTCCCTTAAAAATTTTCCAATTTTTGTCCCAATTCTTCCCATTCCCATTGAAACTTTTCAAATCCCGCTCAAAACTTTTGAAGTTCTGTTGAAGCTTTTAAAATTCTCTCTAGAATTTTCAAAATCCACGTCCACATGTTTACAATTTCATGTAAAAAAATGGCTAAAATTCCAGTTGAAATTTTTTCAAAGTCCCTTAAAAATTTTCCAATTTTTGTCCCAATTCTTCCCATTCCCATTGAAACTTTTCAAATCCCTCTCAAAATTGTTGAAATTCTCTTGAAGCTTTTAAAATTCTCTCTAGAATTTTCAAAATCCACGTCCACATGTTTACAATTTCACGTCAAAAAATGGCTAAAATTCCAGTTGAAATGTTTTCAAAGTCCCTTAAAAATTTTCCAATTTTTGTCCCAATTCTTCCCATTCCCATTGAAACTTTTCAAATCCCTCTCAAAATTGTTGAAATTCTCTTGAAGCTTTTAAAATTCTCTCTAGAATTTTCAAAATCCACGTCCACATGTTTACAATTTCACATCAAAAAATGGCTAAAATTCCAGTTGAAATTTTTTCAAAGTCCCTGAAAAATTTTCCAATTTTTGTCCCAATTCTTCCCATTCCCATTGAAACTTTTCAAATCCCTCTCAAAATTGTTGAAATTCTCTTGAAGCTTTTAAAATTCTCTCTAGAATTTTCAAAATCCACGTCCACATGTTTACAATTTCACGTCAAAAAATGGCTAAAATTCCAGTTGAAATTTTTTCAAAGTCCCTTCAAAATTTTCCAATTTTTGTCCCAATTCTTCCCATTCCCATTGAAACTTTTCAAATCCCTCTCAAAATTGTTGAAATTCTCTTGAAGCTTTTAAAATTCTCTCTAGAATTTTCAAAATCCACGTCCACATGTTTACAATTTCACGTCAAAAAATGGCTAAAATTCCAGTTGAAATTTTTTCAAAGTCCCTTCAAAATTTTCCAATTTTTGTCCCAATTCTTCCCATTCCCATTGAAACTTTTCAAATCCCTCTCAAAATTGTTGAAATTCTCTTGAAGCTTTTAAAATTCTCTCTAGAATTTTCAAAATCCACGTCCACATGTTTACAATTTCACGTCAAAAAATGGCTAAAATTCCAGTTGAAATTTTTTCAAAGTCCCTGAAAAATTTTCCAATTTTTGTCCCAATTCTTCCCATTCCCATTGAAACTTTTCAAATCCCTCTCAAAATTGTTGAAATTCTCTTGAAGCTTTTAAAATTCTCTCTAGAATTTTCAAAATCCATGTCCACAGGTTTACAATTTCACGTCAAAAAATGGCTGAAATTCCAGTTGAAATTTTTTCAAAGTCCCTTAAAAATTTTCCAATTTTTGTCCCAATTCTTCCCATTCCCATTGAAACTTTTCAAATCCCTCTCCAAATTGTTGAAATTCTCTTGAAGCTTTTAAAATTCTCTCTAGAATTTTCAAAATCCACGTCCACATGTTTACAATTTCACGTCAAAAAATGGCTAAAATTCCAGTTGAAATTTTTTCAAAGTCCCTGAAAAATTTTCCAATTTTTGTCCCAATTCTTCCCATTCCCATTGAAACTTTTCAAATCCCTCTCAAAATTGTTGAAATTCTCTTGAAGCTTTTAAAATTCTCTCTAGAATTTTCAAAATCCATGTCCACATGTTTACAATTTCACATAAAAAAATGGCTAAAATTCCAGTTGAAATTTTTTCAAAGTCCCTTAAAAATTTTCCAATTTTTGTCCCAATTCTTCCCATTCCCATTGAAACTTTTCAAATCCCTCTCAAAATTGTTGAAATTCTCTTGAAGCTTTTAAAATTCTCTCTAGAATTTTCAAAATCCATGTCCACATGTTTACAATTTCACGTCAAAAAATGGCTAAAATTCCAGTTGAAATTTTTTCAAAGTCCCTTCAAAATTTTCCAATTTTTGTCCCAATTCTTCCCATTCCCATTGAAACTTTTCAAATCCCTCTCAAAATTGTTGAAATTCTCTTGAAGCTTTTAAAATTCTCTCTAGAATTTTCAAAATCCACGTCCACATGTTTACAATTTCACGTAAAAAAATGGCTAAAATTCCAGTTGAAATTTTTTCAAAGTCCCTTAAAAATTTTCCAATTTTTGTCCCAATTCTTCCCATTCCCATTGAAACTTTTCAAATCCCTCTCAAAATTGTTGAAATTCTCTTGAAGCTTTTAAAATTCTCTCTAGAATTTTCAAAATCCATGTCCACATGTTTACAATTTCACGTCAAAAAATGGCTAAAATTCCAGTTGAAATTTTTTCAAAGTCCCTTCAAAATTTTCCAATTTTTGTCCCAATTCTTCCCATTCCCATTGAAACTTTTCAAATCCCTCTCAAAATTGTTGAAATTCTCTTGAAGCTTTTAAAATTCTCTCCAGAATTTTCAAAATCCATGTCCACATGTTTACAATTTCACGTCAAAAAATGGCTAAAATTCCAGTTGAAATTTTTTCAAAGTCCCTTAAAAATTTTCCAATTTTTGTCCCAATTCTTCCCATTCCCATTGAAACTTTTCAAATCCCTCTCAAAATTGTTGAAATTCTCTTGAAGCTTTTAAAATTCTCTCTAGAATTTTCAAAATCCATGTCCACATGTTTACAATTTCACGTCAAAAAATGGCTAAAATTCCAGTTGAAATTTTTTCAAAGTCCCTTAAAAATTTTCCAATTTTTGTCCTAATTCTTCCCATTCCCATTGAAACTTTTCAAATCCCTCTCAAAATTGTTGAAATTCTCTTGAAGCTTTTAAAATTC